>NW_021634800.1:0-73224 GCF_004799145.2 Neltuma alba | reverse complement strand
AGGATAGAACTTGGATGGTTGATGACTTGCAAGTGCAAGCGGGGTTTATATAATTATTATATTATTGGCCGCCACTGGGCTTCTTGGTAATGGTATGAGCATTTTGACGAATTTGATTTTGGAATATGAACACAAAATGATATTTTGTGGAATTTATTGATTTAATATAGCAAGAGGCTTAGCTAGTGTCATCGCTTCAACATTATTTCAAAAAACCGTGGCCTAAGCCCCTGACTGAACCTGCTTTGAAACGCCGGCTCCTTTGAAATGTTTTATTTTCTCACTCTTGAGTCTTCCTTTCTTTTCTTTTCTTTGGAAAATTTTTAAAAAATAATTTTTAAATTTGAAATCCCAAATCATGAATTATTACAAAAATTGTATTGTCATTTGCTTTTTAAATATAGTCAATTGCTATTAAAATGTAGTAAACATGACTGACTTGAAATTTTGAATTCTAAGAGGTATTTTTTTTGGATTTTCTCCTTTTTTTCTTGAAATTTAATCTAAACAATCATATATTTTAGTCAATAACATAAATATCAAGAAAATAACACTCTTCATTAATAACTTGTATCACCATCCTACGCCAAAAAGTCTTTCACAGTTTTGATGTATTTTTTATTTATTATTTTTTCTAAAAGAAAAGTTAGAAATAGAGACAGAGAATATTGAGTTTGCGTAAATTTTCTGAATTTGTTGGGTGTAAATATCTCTATGATAAACGTTAGTGTGAGACTAAAGCATTAAGCGATTTGTAGTATATTGATTTATATATTCCTCCCCCCTTCGAGTTTCATTTGCAGCTGCCAAGGGGGAAAAATATTTCTGGCTAATTAAATTATGCATAATTATTTTTGAATCTTGAGTTATATGTAAATAATAATCTCCATAATCTTTAGAGCTAGACAAGGATGTGAAAATCCCATGTTTTGATGATCATAAAACGTTTTGTAGATATGAAAATAATCCTATGATTGTCTTATTTATAAGAGAAAGAGAATGTTTTATTTTGTTTTATTTACAAGTCATATCATTAAAATTTTAAAAAGTATACTATTTTATTTTTCGTTTATTATTGTGTAGATTTTTTTAAAAAAATGTACATATTAAATAGGAGTAAAGTTAAAAAGTTATTAAAATTTAAAGTAGAATTAATAAAATTTAACTTGATTTCTATAAAATATGGTGAAAATAACTTATAAATAAAATTAAATAAGTGTATGTTATTGTCTTTGTCACCAAGCGCTTCATTCCCACAAAAATATTGACAATAATCACTCATTTTCATCAACAATTGCCTTGCTTTGTTTTACCAACAACTTTTATTACCCGTTTGGGTGATGGAATTAATGGGGATTGGGAATGCAATGGAATGTAAATATGTAATGATTGGTAATGTAATGTAATAATTACAATAAATTTGTTTGGTACAACATTAAGAATAATAGAACTAAATTTATTATTTATATTTAATTAAATATAAAGAAAATTGAAAGGACAAATATACCCATTTTTCCATTGGTTCATTTCATTTTGGGACATACTGAAAAAAATTGTAAATAAAAAATATATAAAATAATAATATTTTATTATTTAAAAAAAAAGAAGAGACAACTTTCCACCGGATCGGTGGAAAGTTGGGGGCAAAGAAGAATTTGAGGGGGGGTATATTAAATGAAAGAGGAATGTTGAGGGGAGTGTTAAATGGGTTGGAAAAAAATGGAAGGTAATAAATGAAAGAAGAAATTGGATGGAAGAAAAAAAAGGGGAGAAAGTACGATGGAAGTGGAAATTTGGAAGAGGAGCTGTGGCAAAATAAAACATGGGGTATTATATATATCATCATCTCCGGTTATTCCTCAAGCAAGAGCAAGAGAGTGTGGGAGAAAAAGAGAGAGAGAGAAAAGAAAGAGAGCGAGAGGAAAAAAGAAAAATCAAGAGAGTGTGGAAGTACATGCTGTCTGAAGGATAGGAGAAGATTTGAGGATCATTTAGGTACACAAATATATTTCTTTTTATCAAATTTTCTTTATGAGTATTTCTTATATATTTATAGCTCTATATTATTAGTATCATTATAATGTTTAGAGAAAATTTTACTGTTTGGATATAGAGCAAATACGGAGTTTTGACAATGTATATCGTATAAATTTAAAGATACATTATTAAGAAATTTTGATCGGTTTATTTTTGTTTAATGGTTATTTTGAGAATTTTAAATTAAGATTTTAGTTGAAAAATTTGTTATTTAAAGATATAGAATATTTTTATCGATTAAATTTGAGTTAAATAATTTATTTGAGTTATTTAATATATTATTGAGGTTTTAATCGGTTTAAATATTGAATGAGTTAAAGATATATTTTTGAAATAATTTTTGAAGGCTTGAAAAATTGTAAATTGAGAATTTTGTGAAATTAGATAAAGTTACAGTTTGTTTATAATTTAAAGAAGTTGTTTGGTTTGGAAAAAAAAATTTTAAATGAGATTATAATAAATAATTGAGAATTTTAATATAAAATATTTAGATTTTGGGTAATAAAATATATTACTTAAGTTGTTAACTTTAAATAGCCTTATATGTAAATTATATTTTTCAAAATAATATTATATCTATTATAAATGTCTAGATCTGGGAGAGTTAATATATTTATGTAATTTTTGTTTAGAGGGTAGTCTTAAAATTTTAGAGTAGTTTTGGAGTAGTTCTGAGTTTATATTAATAAATATTTATGTGTAATTTTATAGACCCTTGAGAATTTTGGAGTAAACTTTGTGTAATTATTTGTAAGCTAAAGAGTACCAGGTAACTCTGAAAATTCTTTCTTGTACATGTGAATTGTGTATGATTATATTGTGGATTTACTAATTTTTATATCATACTGAAAAGTATTATTATGATTTCAAATAAATGTTTTGATATGTTATTTGATTTTGTTAAGATTTATTGCTATTAATTATGATCAATATTTAAATATATTGATGGCTAAGGAATTGTCATGAGTTGCTATTAAATGGTATATAAGTTTTATTGCTATCTTATCTTTAAAATATTTGAGGACGTATTTATGATGTAACATTATTGGCATCTGACATGCATTGTTGGGCTAAGGATAGAAGGAGATTGTATGGATATAAAATTACCACGTGGTATGCCATCACTCAGTGCACAGTGGATGGCACTTGTCAGGGCCCCTTCTTCCATGTTTTCCTTTGGCCGGGAATTCATTGGAGCTGTGAGACATGTAACACCTCCCTATTCACAAAGGAGGGGAGCCATAGTCTGAGCTTGAGCTCTATATCTTTGGCCGGATATATCTCTTGTATTGGTGAGCTTGGAATAATTCAGTAAAATGGATTAGTTCCTATCGAACTATGTGTTAGCCTATGACTCCAGTCAGCGGTATAAAGGTGGATGGTGATATAAGGGAGGCAGCATATTGCATTATTTTTGGATATATTAGAAAAATGAAATTGAATTGAATGTATCAAATCCGTGATTTTTAATATATTTATATACACACATATAAACAGATTTTTGGTTTATCATATATGATTTGCTTGTATAGGTTAGAATTTCAGTAGTTACTGAGACGTTTGATCTCACCCCTTATATTAACAATTTTCAGGCGAAGGATCTAGTAGGAATCAAGGGAAGGCACTAATGGAGTGAGCCGTGAAGGCTTTTGTACTCCTCAAGCATATGCTATGTTATATTTTTATTTGCCATGACTATAAGACTTTAATAGTTTATTTTGTTGTTATGTTAGAAATATTTTGAAATTATGAGTTGTTTGAAGTATTAGAAATATATATGGACTTTTAAATTAAATATTTTGTTGCGTATATTGATATAATTATGTGAGGTGTTACACATTCCTTCCTCCCTCATCTTCTTGAACTACTATCTAGGGGTGTTTAACTTGTCTTGTCTCGACTATTCCATCTCGATCTTGGTCAATTTAGGATCAGACAGGATGGAACAAAAATTTTTTGAGACGGGTCAACTACAAGGCAAGACAAGACAAAAACAGTGATCTGGATGAGACGGGATATGGGATGGGGTCATCTTGTCCCATCTCCCCTCGGTTTTTTAAAAAATTACTTATTAATAATTTTTATTAGATTACTGAATCCTTTTTGAGAAAATCCCAAAAAAAAAAGACAGTTGAACTTTAAAATTTCAAATCAGGAATTACTACAAAAATGGATTGTTATTTACTTTTCGAGTATAGTTATTTTCTTTACGAGTATAGTATCCAATACTGATTGGGAATTTTCAAATCTAATGATAATTTTTTTTTTGAGGATTTTCCCATCCTTTTTTAAGAATAATTATTTTTTATAGTGATTTTCAGCTCTTAAGTTGCAATGTTATCTCAAAAAAATCTTCTTACTCGATAAAATAATTCATAAAGCCATTATATAGTGTTTCTTTTATGGTATTTTTTGTACAGTATTATTTTTACACCTTTTTTACATTATATAATTGGGCTTTCTATATAATTTTTTTTCAGTGTTTTTTCTTTGGAAACCCAACAAAAAATAAATATTACAACATAAGAAAATGACATTGGTTTGTAAAAGAAAGAAATTAAAATAGGACATCTTGTCCCGTGTCCTATCTTGATCTGACAAGATCAAGACAGCCTCGAAATAGACTGGATACGGGACAGAAATCTCATCATCGTGAGTAGGCCTATTACTGTTGCAACCCTCACTTCTATTATCATTCCCCCTCATTCATCCTTCTTCATACACCCTGCTTTCCTCCTTGTCTTCATCTGAGAGCCCACTAGTGAATAGTTTCTTCTCGGGCATAGAGACCCACAAGTTCCATCTCCGACAGCGCCATCCCAACAGTCAACATAGACTGCATGAGACCTCGCTGATTTGATTTGGATTACAGCATCAAGCAGTCCATCATTCATCCACGAAGTTATCTATCTGAAATAAGGAGCTCAATGAGCAAGACAATGTAATCGAGCAGGTACGATTTATTTGGCATCAATGAGTGGCATCATTATTCTCTTCGATTGAGGTGTGCCCAGTTCATTGGTGAATGAAGGGTTGCCGGTAGAGGAGCGCCACTGGTGTATCGGAAGGTCGCCGATGGAGTGTGGGCAATGGTTAGGGTGGAGGAAGATGATAGAGAAGACAAGGGCAAACATTGTCTATTTTCATATTCCCGCTGTAATCCTTATTCATATGTCCTAGCAGTATAATCCTTTTTATATTATTTGATATAATCAGCATTACAAAATATAATCTTTTTTATATTTCATAAGCCCGACTAAATATGTGAATCAATCATTTGCATCAGGAGAATTACATGTAATTCCTTTTTGTGGAATCAAGCCAAACGGCCCATCAGAGTTTATGAACAGTGAGTCCAGTTTGTCAACACTATTGTGATCACTCGTTTTGACTCATAATTTCCAAACCTGTGATTTTTTTTTTATTTAGGTACTTTACAAAACTATCCAGCTAATCATTTCTACTATTAATATATCTGGAATTTACATTTCTATATCCCAAAAATATTTTTATTTCTTATTTTGCCACTCTGTTCAACTCAACGTATCGACAATTTCTTATATTTATCAACAGGTGAGTCGTTTTTTATGTATTTGTAACAGTTGGTGAATGGATAGATTTTTTAAGTAATGACTATTTTCTTTTGTCCAATGGCCAATAAACGATTTTCTACTATAAATAGGCTTCACTGGATGATTCCAACGACTTTTTAAATTAACTGATTTTCATCAAAGTTGAATCTTGCTATGTCAATATATATAAATTTTCAAAACTGCCTATGTACTTCAATATGTACTCCCTCCCCATGTTTTTTATAAGATCCTAAAATTTGAACTGGTTTAATCCTTTTAATAAGATCCTGTTTGAGGGTGTTTGAACATTAAATGCCTTTTTTTTAATTCAATTTTGTTTCTAATTAATTTTCTTTTTTTTCGCTTAATTTTTTTTTCTCATACTACATTTTCTTCTATCATTTATAATATTTCTCTCTCTTATTTGCCGTTTATTAAATAAGGACATATATGCTTGAAAAAATGTTTAATTTTTACATATTTATTACTTTTAACTGACTTTAACTCTTTTCTTAAACTATATAACTTAGTTAAAATTAAAGGATGTTATAAAAAGAATTGGAGAGAGTATATCATATTTTTACGCATTTTATGTGGACATCTTTTGATCTTAGTGATCAATTACTCTCTTTATACCTGAGCTCAGGATTTTGTTGTAGTACACATTGTGTAAGGGAAACTCTCAGGAATTTTTTAGGACTGGATCAGTATAACCGTTGTGTGCCATTACTCTCTCTCTCTCTCTTGCTTGAATTCAAAAAAAAAAAATTCAATCATGTGTGAGGGAAAATCGTTGTGTTTAAATAAGAAAATCAATTATCAATTAATAAATAGTAAAGTAACAGTATCCGTGCTCATTTTATTTTTAATATAATTTCAAAAGCATGCAAAATTTTAAAAATAGAAAATATTAAAAAAAATCAAATCAACAATAAAAAGGCCCCACTTATTTTATATTGATTCTCTGTAACAAACAAAACATTAGGGAAAAAAATTTGCAAGGAGCACAATTAACATACCAACTTAATAAATGGTCAGTGAACGAAAAAGATTTCCTTGATTATTTGTTCATTTCTTTCCATTTTCGCCAATACAAAATGTTACCCTAATGAGAGATACATTTAATAATCTTGATCTATTTGTAGCCTTTTTATTTGCTCTAATTAAGTGCAATAAATCATTTCAACATGTATATATATATATATATATATATATAATTATATATGGCCTAATCAAAGTTTATGTGGACCACTTATTTCAGACTCTAACTACTCAGTTTTGATTGAGTCTGCCACTATAAGAATATTGCAAATTGACACACTCATTAACTGTATATACTTATATATATGTGTGTGTGTATGTACATATCATGACTCATTGAAATGCTGATGATATTTTGTCAAATTAAGAAACAAAATAAGTCCAAAACAGCATAGAATAAATTAGCTGTAAGAATGAGTCAAACTCATATAAATAAATATATATATATATATAATATGTATGTATATATATTCTACTCCCCATTTGGCACGCTACAAAATGATTCCCAAATTAAGAAACAAAATAAGTTCTGCTTTTCACACTGTTTACTATGGAAACAAGAATTTGACCTCTATTGTGTTCAATCGTTAAAAAACATAAAATATTCTCAAGATTATTGTTCATATTATATCAAATAAAACAATTTCAACTAGACATACTAATATTTTTTTAGTTTTTGTAATATATGCGCATTTTTTATTAAAATAGTTATTTTTTTAAACATAATAATATTTCAATTTAGGAATAAAGCTTTTATAGAACTAACTGGGATTAAATTTTGTAAAAAAATTACTTAAATGCCCTTAATTTGAAATATGAAATATGAAAAAAATTAAATAACCATAATAGTTAGATAAATAAATTGTTAAATACCAATGACAATGACAATTTAATAAGTAATAATTGTAACTTATTATATGACAACAACAATTAAGACAATGATGATCACTAATTTCAAGAAAATTATATCACTTCACCTATAAACTTAACTTAAAAATAACATTCAGGTGCAAATTTGTTATGTAAGTTTTCACTTAAGAACACTAAGTACCTGAAATTTTTTTGAGATGCAAATTTGCTGTGTAAGTTTAAAATTATGATAATTTTTTTTAATGTTAACAATATCATTGGTCAATGTCACTAATTAGTTTTTTTACGGTAACGGGCAAAATTGCTACGCTTTAAAATTTTTGAGATGAATTTGCACACAAAAATATTTTAGTCGCCCAACTGAGTGAAAATTTTTGAACGAATTTGTATCTTAACCTCTCAAAATACCTCTTACTTTATATAGGAATTAAGACATTTTAAATAACCATATGAGATTCTCATATTTTGTTAATTGATGTCTTTCTCTCAAACTTAAATTTAAGACCTTATTTAAAAAAAAGTTCCAATTTTATAATAACTCAGCCCAGCTGTTGTTTGTTATTATATCACGCTATCGCTTGTGAGGTGACTTCCATGATACCTCATAATGTTAGTCTTCTCTTTTTTGCCTCAGTCATTGTTGAAAATTTGAAAGTCTTCCAAACCCATCAGGCAAATTGGAAGTTCTGCTTGACTCTAGAAGCAAGCGAACAAGTCAAGTGGGCCACACTCACAATTTCAAAGCGCGTGGAGACCGGTTTGGCTTTTCTTAAATTGCTTTGCGATCCTTTTCATATATTAACGTTGCTATTGCACCCTTCAAGAATTTGGAAATGAAATGACGATATTGAAATGTGGAGAAGTGGCTCCATTATCCCTCTGGCTCACTTACCTTATATTGCCTTATTAATTATTTTCTCATAAAAAATTATCATCGTCCTCCTATACTTAATCCTCAGCAATTTATTTATCCACAAAAAATATTTTAAATCAAAATTATATATGTTTATACATGTGTAACTGAAATTTTTCTTTTGTTAAAAAACACAAAAATATACAGTTTCAAACATTATTTTCCTATTCATCTGAGTTGCGTAATATTGTCAAAAATGTTTACTAAACTTAATCATAGTAATTAACTAACTATACATATGTCGAAGGACATGATCATTTTCATTTCATTAATTATTAAAATAATAATAATCGGAGATGAGAGGGATATCCATTGAGAAAAAAAGAAAATCCAAGTCATATTCCGTTCTGTAGAAAACACAAATAATATTTTATTATGTCTTTTTTTTTACCAGCATATTTTATTATTTCTAGTTCTTTGAGGGAAAAAATAAAATTAAATGACGTGTGTGTATATGAATATGTGTGTTAAGTGGTACTGCTTGTTTTAGGTTTGATGTCTCGTGAGAATTTCTACTCCATTGTTTAATTTTCTTAAAAAGATTAAGAATTTAATTTTATGATGAAGTAAATGCCCCAAAAATTTATAAAGCATAATTGAATTAAACATTTTTATAACTTGATCAAACTCCTTTTACATATATATATAAATATAACGATATATATATATATATATATATATGCGTCTTAGGTCTAATTAGGAGTTATTTTTTATAGAATACAATTTATAATGAACCGAATTCAATAATTTTATATGATATAAAAAAAATGTAAGAAGTCAATTTCCGCACATCTTAATAAGACGAAAATAAATCGCATTATTCATGATATATAAGTAATGTGGCTTTCCATTGATTTTATATGTTATATTAACAATTAATATTTATAGTCTATAAATGAGGATATATAATAGATTTATTAGAAAAAATGAAAAATTTAGGTCAGTCAAGTCAACCAAGGGAGCTCAAATTATATATAGCTGACCATGAATTTATCCCGGTTCATTTCGGCCGAGCATTTTAGAAAAGTTTAAACTAAAAAATAAATTACTATTAATTAATATCCAAATCCCATGATTAATCACTAATTCCTCTAATTCCTTTAACAAGGCATATAACCCAATTCCCCATTTGGTCCCTCTAGTTTCAAGCACTGTGCCTACTTTTTTGTTGCTCTCTCTCACACATCCCTTCTTCTTCCTCCCCCTCTCCTTCTCACAGAGCCAACAATCAGCTTGATCGATGCTTCATCCTCCTAATCTCTTTCCTCTCTCATGGACCTTCGTATTCTTCTCATTTGGGATCCTAAGCGGCGTCGTTTCGGATCCACAGACCCATCTTCTGAACAACGAGTGTAATCCGTACTTCATTTCCAACGTATTTCTGGACTCCAATGTCTCCGTCTTCAACCAAAACCTAAACGGAACTCTGCGAGACATCAGAGAGAAGATCAGTGTCCAGAACAAGCACTTCGCCACGGCACAGAAAAGCAAGGGAGTAAACCCTGTTGCTACGCTTTTTCAATGCAGAAACTATCTCTCCGTCGCCGACTGTGTCGCTTGCTTCAATGCGGCTACCGATCAAATCCGACGATGCCCCCCCGGGACCTCCGGTGCCCATGTCGTCTACGACGGCTGCTTCCTCAGGTATAACTTTTCAGCCACGTTCAAGTTTCACCTTTTTTAGCTCTTTTAGTTTGATTTTTAATTTAGTTCTAAATATAAGACTTTAATCTTTTTTTTTTTTACAAGATAGTTATTGTAGTAGTTACGTATGTTTGATTTTTAATTTAGTTCTAAATATAAGATTTCAATCTATTTTATCTATTATATTTATTCTGTTTTTACAAAATAGTTATTGTAGTAGTTACACATGTTAAATATTCAACCAAATGGTAATTTTAACTAATATATGATTAGCAACAAGTATTTTAGAAAAGATAATACCTAATTATTACAAATAACTAACTTAACAAACTTCCTTAATCCACTCAAATTAGTCAATTTGCTCTTATACCTAGGGCATATTAGGGGTGGAACGTAAAGATCATGGTAACATATTGGTTACGCACAACTTCAATGGCTGGCCTTAGGGATGAATCAATTTACAATTGACAATTATGATAAATTCAAAAGACCGAAGACAGAACAGCAATCCTTATCTTATCAAATGAAGTTGACTGCATGGATCATACACCACATATTGTGCCATCTTAAAACGATTTTTTTTTCTTTTTTTAATATATTCTAATTTTTTTCCGTATATGTTTCTTTCTATTGACTACATGCTTATCTCAATAACTACCCCACTTTATGTTCAATAGACAATATATTTTTAGTAAATATAATATTTTATACGCACACGCGCATACACATATATATAAATATATATAACATTTTGAATGTATTCATTTTTTTCCAAAAAAGTGGCTTGTCGTTGGTTAATTATATATAGCCCATGACCCCTATAAAAAGAATGTTTCTATGATTTACTCAAACTTAATTTAATATTTTTTTGGTCAAACCAAAGTTTAAGTCTTATTTCTTATCGCTTTCCAAATTTTCGAGTATTTTTCTTTGAAGAATCATAAAAAAAATTGAAAACTACACTATTTTTCCTCATAAGATATCAAAATGTCACTCATTTTATTTAGAATCTAATAGTAAAGGGAAACAAGAAAGAAAAATTGGAAGCAGAAAAAATTAAGAAGCAGTAATGGAGGGAGCTGAGAGGGAGCAGCGCATCCTAAATCCATATAAATTATGCACTAAGCAATAAGTGAGAAGTATTTTTCCATTTCTGTTTTACTCTTATCGAATTTGTATAAAACATAAATCAATCAATTATCAACTAATCTTCCAATTGATAGTGAAAAAGGTGAAGAATTCGTCTTTTTATTAGCTTGATTCGTACATAACAAAATCCAAATACATATACTGAACTTGGAAAAATGATTGAGGATACTTGTTGTGTGTTTTAAGGTTCGATATTAATAGTAATGTCTTTCAAGAAACAACGCAAACTTTCAACATCACGTCATGTGGGAATCAGACTACTGAAGGAGAAGCCATTACATTTACCTCAGACGCACAAGAAATGTTAATGAATCTCCAAACAGCAACTCCCAGAATCACTGGCTTCTCTGTAGCTACCAAGACACAAGTTCCTAATAATGGTCCAACTATTTATGCGTTCGGTCAATGTATTGAAACTATCACTCAGATTGGCTGCAAGGATTGCTTGAATGCTCAGTACAACAATATGCAGTCTTGTCTTCCCAATTCAGATGGTAGGGCTTTTGCTAATGGCTGTTTCTTGAGATATTCCACCACTTCCTTCTTCCCCCATAATCAGATCCTCGATGTCACACGCTTCTCAAAACAAGGTAACCCTTTTTTCAGATCAATGATATGCACAAATACTGCGAGTAGGAGTTTGCTTTTATACGGGGTTAAGGGTCATTTTTACTTCAAAAGTATTCGTGAAGAAGTTGTAGGTGTCGAGAAGATTTTTGTTGGGCTAGATATCACTCTAGAAGTATTAAAAGAAGAGGAGCAATATCGCCATTTTCATTAAAAAACTAACATTGACTGTTGATATTTTAATTGAAACAACGACATTGCTCATTTTTTAACATTATCGGGGTGACATTGAGCTGAAGAAAACTTTTGGATTTCTACATATATCTCTTTCACGAATACTTCCAGCCGAAAATGACTAATAGTCTGTTAGTTAATTTACTCCTTCAATCCTAGATATAAGGGCTAAGTAATGAGATTTATTTTGGTCCTAAATATAAGAGATCTTAATCTATCTGATCTCCCAAATTTATAATCTAACATGTCATGTACATACATTCATACATCTTGTTTTAGCAGTTACAAGCAAGAAGGGGATCATTATTGGTGGAGTTGTTGCAGGTGGATCTCTTGCTTTGATCCTCATTGCATTATTTTCCATGATTAGGAGACGAAAAAGCCCCAAGATGATCAGTATTCCTAGAGGTAAACAACTTAAGAAGTCTACTTTGCATTAATTTGAATATTTTAAACTATTGGTTGTCTTAATTTATGAAAAGAGATTAATTTGGTTAATGTTTTCCGCTCATACCAGGAGACATACCTGGAGCAAGCAAGCTAAAAGGCCCAGTTGCTTTTAGTTACAATGTTTTGAAGACCGCAACCAAGAATTTTAGTGAAGAAAATAAAATAGGAGAAGGTGGATTTGGCGTGGTATACAAGGTATAGTTATTGTTCTTCAGTTTCAATATTTCAATAAGTATGTCCCAAAGCTAAATGAGGTTTATATATAGTACGTTAAAAGGTTATATTTCTAAAAGGACAAATGCATTACTTGAAATAAGTAATAAAGATATGTACTTTCATGATTATATTGAAATTCTTAATCATCGTATGTAGGGCACTTTGTGGAATGGGAAAGTAGTTGCGATCAAAAAATTAGCTTCACCCTACTCCAACAAAGTAGATGAAGAATTTGAAAGTGAAGTGAAGCTGATAAGTCATGTCCATCATCGGAATCTTGTTCGACTTTTGGGATGTTGTAGTAAAGGCCATGACAGAATTCTTGTTTATGAGTACATGAAAAACAATAGCCTCGACAAATTTTTATATGGTATCTTATTTCATTTCACAAAACTTAATTACATACAATTCTTTACGCATTATTAGTTTTCCTTCGTAATACCATTATGATATGTGAACATATTTTCAACTTAAGAACACATTGTTGACTCATCAAACAAAACTTTACTTCGTAGTTTTATTAGAGAATTTACGCGTTTATATATCAATTATCTTTTGTATGTTTGACCCTTTTGTCTTTAATTACTTACATTCCAAATTATGTGAACCTGGAAAATAGGTGACAAGAAATACTCTCTCAACTGGAAGCAACGATATGAAGTCATTTTAGGAATAGCAAGGGGTTTGGCTTATCTACATGAAGAGTTTCATGTTCGCATTATACATAGAGATATAAAGACTAACAATATCCTCTTAGATGATGATCTACAACCTAGAATTGCTGATTTTGGCTTGGCAAGGCTTATACCTGAGGATAAAACTCATCTTAACACAAAATTTGCAGGCACATTGTAAGTTGAAACTATTACTTTTGTTTAATTTAATTTTCAATTCTCTTGATACAATTATAGTACATGGATTGCCCAAGGTACATTGATAAAATCTATACATATAAGACTTCAAGAAAGAATTCATACCCTCGTCAAACATAACATAATATATATACTTTATATTTTAGATTTTGTAATCAGATTTTAGTTTTAGATATTTTATTCTAATTTCATTATATCATATATATTATATTTTGTCAGAGGATACACGTCACCGGAGTATGCAATTCATGGCCAACTATCAGAAAAAGTTGATGTCTACAGCTATGGTATTGTAGTGTTAGAAATAATCAGTGGTCAGAAGTGCAATAAATTAGAGACCGATGGTGATGTTGCAGGCGAATACCTCCTCCAAAAAGTGAGAAAATTCTCATGACTATTTTTAAATCGTGCAATCTTTTATTTTGAGAAATTTTAGATAAAAAGCCTTTTAACGGGCCAATTAGTCTTTTGCAAAAGCTATTCCTTCTTTACGTAAGAATCTATATCTAACCTATGCTTTCTCCTTTTTTGCCCACTTGATAGGCTTGGAATTTATATGAGAGGGGTATGCACTTAGAGTTGGTGGATAATGCCTTAGACCCTCAAGATTATGATGCAGATGAAGTCAAGAAAATTATAGAGATTGGTTTGCTTTGCACCCAACCATCTGCAGAAACAAGGCCAATGATGTCTGAAATAATGGTTATGCTCAAGAAGAAGGGTTTATTAGAGAATATGAGGCCAACTATGCCTATCTTCATTGAAACTAATTAAAAATTCGTGCATGGAAGATGCCTTTACCTTTACGGTTTCCAATATATCCAATGCTATTATTTGCCTTCATTTTTATCTATCACCAAGATAATTCTATTTTGTGTAGGAATATGTGATTATGGGTGACTTCAAATTTTGAATCCATAAAGGAAATAAAAGAACTAATAACATAGAAAGAAGGATATAATAGAACGTGACTGCCCTTCATTTAATTCCATTCTGCAACTTTTAGGTGCAATTAATTATAAATCACTCGGACATTATTATGTATGAATGTGTGAATAAATTGTACAATTTTGAGTAATAGTTTTGTTGGATTATTGCATATGATATTTCTTTTATTTTTAAAGCGCGATCATGAATCAAATTATATTATTTTTCTTTATAATCACATATGGGGGGCGACTATATTTTGGAGTTTAGCATCATCTCCATTACTTTTATGATCACATGGAGAATAAATGACAATTAAAGATGCATGCCATTAATTATAAGAAAAATAAAGTTGTCGAGAGCATCATATGAAATAATAGAAGGAGGCAAACAATTTCCAAACCATACATGTTAAATGTTCATAAATTTGGATATAAATATAAAGAATGCACAGTTTTAGAACTATTGGTAACCTTATATAATCGAGCTTCAACAAGTAGTGGCCAAATCAAGTATAAAAAAACTCGATTCCTTATTCGTATCATATGTGCTGTCATATCATAGGACTCGACTCTTTATCTTGTCTTGATAACGTTTCTGGCAAAAAACAAAAAAAAGAAAAGAAAAGAAAAAAAATTCATAATGTTGTGATTTAATCGATAATACTTCTATGATCTTATTTATAAGACATTTTCAGTATATTTCACACAGACCAAGAAAAATTTTAACTATATTAACTCTTGATTAAAATATAATAACTTTTCAATTTTACCCCTATTTAATATATATACTTTTCAAAGAGAAGATAAATATGTCTACATTATAATCAATAAAGAATGAAATAATATATTCATGCCAAAAATTTAATGAAATGATTTATAAATAGGATCAAGAAAAACTTTTCTCTTCTTTTTTAAATAGGATTAGAAGAGTACTTAGATAAATATATAAAACATAAAAAATTGTTCTTCCTACATTTAATTCTGCAAAGAGGATGCATGTGTATTATCCCCTCCCTCAGAAAGGGCCTACCACCACAATATAAGGTCGCCATCAGTTACCACTTGCATTGTCTGTTTTCCTTTATGTCATTATTGTTAGAAATTTCCCAATTCTTGTTGACCCAAGAAGCAAATTAGAATTGAGCAAGTCAATGGTCAACTCGCAATTCCAAAGCGTGTGGAAATTAAACCTCTATTACATGGAACAGTCAATTTCTCATTGATTTGTTTTCCACAAATTGCTATTGAATCCTTCAAAAAAAAAAAAAAAGGATTAACAGTTCCAGCCCACTGGTTTCCTAATATTCATAAAAATTTGACCCATTGCCTCTCTTTGCTTCTTCATTCTCACTCTCTCAACAGAAGATGCTTCAAGGTCGTCCTCATCTCCTTCCTTCGTTCATCTTCATATTCTGTTCATGCTGCTCCATCCTCAACGGCGTCGTTTCGGACCCACAGACCAATCTTCTTAAGAGCGAGTGTAATCCGTCCTTCGTCTACCTCGTGTCCAGCATCTCCATCTTCGACAGAAACCTAAACACGACGTTGAGAGATATCAGAGGGCAGATCAGTGAACAGAATAAGCGCTTCGCCCCCGCACAGGAAGGTAATGGAGGAAACCCAGTTTCCACTCTTTTCCAATGCAGAAACTACCTCTCCATCGCCGACTGTCTTGCTTGCTTCGACGTCGCTGCGGCTCGAATACTCAACTGCACCGCCGGAGCCTCTGGTGCCCATGTTGTCTACGACGGCTGCTTCCTCAAGTACTTCTATCCAAAAAATTTCAAATTTAGTCTCTCTCTCTCTACTACATACTCACGTATATATGCACTTTATTAGGGGTGTTCAAAGCCGGCCTATCCTGGTCGGCCCGCTCCGGTCCCGGTCTTATTGGGACGGGACGGGACGGGACACGGGACGGGGTCGTCCCGTCCCCGTCCCGTCCCGGTCCTTTTTTTATTTTTTAATTTTTTACCCATTTATATAATATCATTTTTTCATATTTTTTTAAGATTTGAGACTATTGTATGAAACTATGGATATATTTATTTAGAGTTTTTATATTTGTTAATGATTTGAGATTATTGATTATTAGAATTTTTAGCAAGTTTTTATTGTGTTAAAAGCTTTTGTTTAGAGTTTTTAATAATTATTATATGTAATATTTTGCGCTTTTGTTTAAGAGTGCCCAAACAGATAAAAAAGAAAATAAAAAGATGTTTTTATAAGGTTTAAGCCCAAAAAAATAATTAAAAAAAATCAGATTTTATTAAAAAAAATTTTAAAAATTTAAAAAAAATAAAAAAAAAAAGTTTGGGACGTCCCGGATCCGTCCCGTCCCGACCGGGACCAGGACAACCCCGGGACGGGCAAGGACACGGGACAGAAAATCTATCTCGTTACTGTTCATCTGGACGGAACCGAGACGGGTCTGTCCTGGTCCTGATCCGTCCCGTGAACAGCCCTAATATTTATGTTGGATTTTGGATTCGTTGTTGAAAGGTCGACTTATTTAATGAGATTATTTAGTTTCACTAAATAATATTAACTTGATTAGTATTTAATTTAGTATGAGTGAAATTAGTGTTTAAGTTAGAGAGATTGGATGGGAAGGGCATGTATGCCCAATCATATGGGACGATCATGGCAGGGACATTGTGGGGATGCTGGGCATATGAGAGAAGCATTTTTAAAAAGTGTTTTTTACGAATCGAGATAAACTCTTTAATATATTTACTTCGTATACTATAAAATTACTTTTGAAACTATAGTTTGGATTTTATCCAAACATTCAATAATTTTATCCCCGGGTATACTTCAGCAAACTGCGGACCCAAAATTTTACAAAAATGCTAATTCATTTAATCTAGCTTAAGAGTAGAATTAACAATTTGAATTTATTGTAATTATAAATATTATCCTCTCGTTCTATTCATAGGGAGAGATATAAGAAAATTTTTAGTCATATTTATAGGGCAGAAAGAAAATATTTTTTGACCTTATTTATAGGGTAAAGAAAAAAAAATTTATATGATTGTACAATTTTACTTTTTTTATTTATTATTTTGTTGACTTTGTTCTTATAAGATGTATATATATTAAATAGGAATGAAGTTGGAATATTATTGAATTTTAAAAGGAAGTTAATAAAGTTTTATGTTTTCATTGATCTGTATGAAATATATTAAAAGTAACTTATAAATAGGACTAGAGGAGTACTTCTTCTGGTGTTTTGTAGAAGTCACTTCATGCACTCGCATCGGAATCAAAGAAAGGCTTCAAAATTATCAACGTTGTCTGGAAACTAACATAATTTTCAGTTAGGCCCTTAATTTTCATAATTATTAATTACGACGTCAACTCCTTAATATAAATGTTAGTTAGGGATTAAATTTGGGCTAAAATATAAGACCTCAAGTTATGTTATCTCTCATCTTTTCTTAAAATATTCTATTAATTGTAAGAAATTTTCACTAAGAGATTATTTTAATCATCCAATACATATAGATAAAAATGATAGTTTAGGTAGATCAACACACATTTGTGACAAATAACTAATTTAATTAATTTTTTCATACATATCCTTTGAAAAGTCAAAAGGCCAAGTTTGAAAAACTGAGTTTGAATACGAGAGAGTTTGGCATCTCATATAAGCACTTAAAAAAAGGGGGGAAAAAAAAAGACATTAAGATACCTTCAAAAATGCTAAAAGATAAATTAGAGTTGATAACTTTCAAAATCCTAAATCAGATCCCTTGTACTACTTTGAAATTTTAAAATATTGTTAAATGACAACATAGTCTTTACTTTCAGTTACTACTTTCATATAACTATTGACTACTCTAATTTCACTATTGATTATTTTTGTCTTCAAATTTTTGATGACTACTTTTGTATAACTATTGACTATGCAAAGGCAATAAATGACTGAATTAAAAGTAGTTACCAGATCTCCAACAACACTTAATATATTTTTTGAATTTTTAAAATAAAAGTAGTTAATAGGTAAACAAAAGTAGTCACCAAATTTTTTTAAAATGAAAATAGTTAATCATAGTAGTAGAGTAGTCAGTAGCTAAATAAAAGTGTCATCGGCATTTTAAAAACAAATATAATCCATGGCTAAAAAAAGTAATCAATACATAAAAAAGAATAGGCACAGAAGCTTCGGCAGCTAGCCCCTAGCAGGGTTGTTGGTGATCAGAAACCAGCTAAAAGTGCTAAGGTGACAATATTAAAAAAAAGAAATAAACAGTGAAGGGCATTTGCATAATTTTGGCAGACTTAAAAATTCTAAAATAATACAAGGGGTTTGAATTGGAATTATGAAATTCAACCATATTGATTTGTCATTTAACAATTTTCAAGGTATTTTATTATCTTTCTTTCCTTAAAAAATGCTTTGACGTAAGTCAAGATAAGTTTTCTAACATATTTACCCTGAACTCCACAAAATTACTGTTAAAAAAAGTTAATCCAAATATTGCAATGCGGTAAAGATGCAATAAATGTTTCATATATTGCCTTATAAAAAGACCCAAAAAAAAAAAAACGTATCCGAATACTTTGTAAAATGGACAGGAGGGAGTATATCATAATAATATGTGAATGTTAATGACTAAAGAAGAAAGACATTATTCTTCATAAATATAAAGGTTAAAGACTATAAATTTATATCATGTACTAAACACTCCCTCAGGTAAATGAGAAGCATTTCTCAATTTCCCTATAAAACTCTCCTTTTCATTAGCTTTCTGATCTGTACATATTATAAACTTTAAAAAAAAAAAAAAAGATGATATGGCAGACTCTGGCGTGTTCAGGTTCGACATTAGCAGTGCTTTCCTTGATGAGACAACACAAACTTTCAACACAGCAGATTGTGGTAATCAGACTGAAGATGACGATGGAGCCACAACATTCACATCAGTTGCACAACAATTGCTGATGAATCTTCAAACAGTAACACCAAATATTAGAGGATCTTTTGCAGCCATGAAGATGACAGTGTCTAACGTTGGTCCAACTATTTATGCCTTTGCCCAACGTATTGAAACCATAACACAAAATGAGTGCCTCAGTTGCTTGAATGCTGGATACAACAATATAAAGACTTGTCTTTCCTACTCAGATGGTAGGGCTTTTGCCGATGGGTGTTTCATGAGATACTCCACAACTTCCTTTTTTCCTGATAACCAGACTATTGATATCATACCTGCCTTCAAACAAGGTAAGGCTTCATTTAGATTCTTTGTCACCAGTTTATAAGTCCGATAAATTAGTTTGGAAAAAAATTATGCATGATAAATGTGATACGTAAAATGGATTAAAGCATTATATTCATGATCAAAATCCAGCCTCCAACTAATTCCTACATTTAGGACATACAGGAGGAGTAAATTTTCAATTTGAAAATTTATATGAATCCTTAGTTTGAATGTTTATTTAGGTTATATAGAATGATTTGATTAAGTATTATTATTGACATTTTAATTTTATCCTTTAGAGCATGATACGTGTCAAAATAACTTGGTATTATTTGAACTTACATGTACATATATTCACTCATATATGTGTATATTTGTATTTGTACAAATCTTTGTTCGTAGGTTCAAGTAACAAGGGGGCCATTACTGCTGGAGTTGTTTCAGGTGCTGCTCTTGCTTTGCTCCTCGTTGCATTATTTGCTTGGATGAGACGAACTAAAAGCCCAAAGAGGGTTCCTAGAGGTAAACAAATTAAAAATTATGAGGCTACTATTTTATCAATTTGGAAAATGAACAAAATCTTCAACTGCTAGTTATTTTAATTTATGAACAAAAGGTTTGATTTTTGTTTTCCATGGCAGGAGATACCTGGAGCGAGTAAGTTGAAAGGCTCAATAACTTTTAGTTATAAGGATTTAAAGTCTGCAACTAAGAATTTTAGTGACGAAAATAAACTAGGAGAAGGTGGATTTGGTGTTGTATACAATGTACAACTTTATTATGAGTTTCAATGTAAGGATATCTTTAAGCGTGGTTTATATATTATTTTTAAAAGATAGTCTGATAACGATCCCATGTTTAAAATTCTCAATTATGATTAGGGCATTTTGGGGAATGGGAAAGTAGTTGCAGTAAAGAAATTAGCTTTACAAGCCTCCAATAGGATCCATGAAGATTTTGAGAGTGAAGCGATGCTGATAAGTAATGTTCATCGTCGAAATCTTGTTCGACTTTTGGGATCTTGTAGCAAAGGTCACGATAGAATCCTTGTTTACGAATACATGAAAAACAACAGTCTTGACAGATTCGTATTTGGTATGTTATTTCAATTACCAAAGCTTATGCACAATATCTTAAGCATTATGAGATGTGGACATATTTTCAACATGATAACATTTCATTCACTCGTTGGGAAAAATGTGCTCATATGTCATAGTTTTATTAGATAATTTGATTGGCACATAGATATTGAAAGGACATTGTTATGTTTCGCCCTTCGTTCTTTTTCCTCACCTTTCAAATTTTGCAGACTTGGGAAATAGGTGAAAGGAAAGGTTCTCTCAATTAGAAGCAATGATATGAAGTAATTTTAGGAATAGCAAGAGGCTTGACTTATCTTCATGAAGAATTTCATATTCGCATTATTCATAGAGATATAAAGACAAATAACATTCTGTTAGATGATGATCTACAACCAAGAATTGCTGATTTTGGGTTGGCAAGGCTTATACCTGAGGATAGAACTCATCTTAGTACAAAATTTGCAGGAACATTGTAAGTTGATCGAAATAACTTCTTGGCTCAAGTTAATTTTCAATTCTATGAATTTTTATCATAGTAAATGGATTGTTGAAGGTATTAATGAAATATATACATTAGTCTAGTAAACAATCCTATTACATGGACTATACATGATTATGCAAGAAGGAATTCATACTTATGTCGAAGATGATGAGACAATACTTTTATTGCATGTCTATTTTGGATTTTGTAGCATCTTGATACGTATGTGTTTTAGTTTGAGCTATTATTCTAATTAATTGCATCATAAATAATATATGATTGATAGAGGATACACAGCACCAGAATATGCAATTCATGGACAATTATCAGAAAAGGCTGATATTTATAGTTATGGTGTTGTTGTCTTAGAAATCATTAGCAGTCAAAAGAGCAATGAAGTGAAAGTTGATGGTGATGCTGAAGGCGAATTCCTCCTCCAAAAAGTGAGAAAATTCACATGACTATTTGAAAAAGCTTTTCTTTATTTTGGGGGGGAAAAAAACTTAGATGTTGAATTTTTTAACAGGACATCTAAAATTCTTTCGAAAAAAACTCTTACTTTATGAGAGAAAATAATCTTATGATAAATACTTATATTTCGTTTCACTTTCATCCTACTTGATAGGCTTGGAAACTATATGAGAGGCATGCATCTAGAGTTGGTGGACAATGCCTTAGACACTCATGATTAGGATGCAGAAGAAGTGAAGAAAATTACAAAAATCGGTTTGCTATGCTCTCAAGCATCTGCAGAAACAAGACCGGCAATATCTGAAATAGTGGTTTTGCTTCAGAAGAAGGGTTTCTTAGAGAATATGAGGCCGACTATGCCTATCTTGATTGAACCTAATTAGAGCTTCATGGAAGACACCTCCATCCCTACTGCTTCCATCCAATGATGTTGCTTTTACTTTTTAATACCATCAACAAGATAATTGTACTTTACAAGAATGTTTTTTCTGAATGGCTGATGAGAGTAGTCTTAGTCGCATCGGCTACCAATTAGTTCTAGATCCAACTATAAATACAATATAGTGGCAACCGAAATCATTCTCCTAGGGAGCAATTTTGGAATTCTAATTGCAAAATGGACCTGGTTATTTATATGCAAATACAGTACCGCTACTCTAGAATGATGCAAGCATACTCTAAATGCAAATATGTTATGGTTATGCACCTAAGTAAACTAATGCAGACTACAGCTATATGTTTAATGCAGATAGGGATATGATCCCAAATATAGGACCTGGCTTAGGTCCCGGCAATGGATGGGCATAAAAAATAATTGGGACCAAGTTATGGAAGGTACTGAGAGGGTGGTTCTTTCTGGGGGGAAGGTACTGTTAAGTGGAAGATGGAAAAGTATGACATGTTGTCTCTTAAGTTTGCCTACAGTATGTGAAGAAAGCTTATGAAGCCTTGTTTAGCAGATAATTTTTTTCTCCACAGATCTGTGGGAATGGTGAACAATGGGAAGGCTGGCTGTGGAGGCATACTGAGATTACATGGGATAGTATTTAGATGCTTTTACGCTGATCAGTTTGTTTAATGAGACTGAGGCGTGCATGGGATGGACTCGATAAATGATTCTGCATATTCCAATTTTGTTGATCCAACAAAGGGGAACAATAGAGACATACTCAAAAGAGATATAATTTAAATGATTAATTAAATTATCATCACCAGTCCTAAATATAAGAACTAATTTGTAGTGTAAATTAGCTTTTATATTTAGAACCAGAGATAATATTTAAAGCTTAAATTATATGATATTATGTTAGTTCTTAATAAAATTTTTATTTTAAAAGTAACATCAAGAATTAAATTTTTATGTTTAAATTTCTGAAACAAATTTTTGCTGCTTTAAGAGGCTGTGGTTACCCAAGATAAGACGTACTCTCATGAAAATGAGTGTTAAAAAAATGGCTTGGGCAAGCGACATAAATTTGATCCATGTAGCTCTTAACCTCCTGCAGTTATATTAATTAACCTGAAACGATCTCTCAATCAGCTACTGCTAGTTCAACTAAGTGAGTGCATGGTCCCTTTATAGCAATAGTAGAATATAAGTAAAACTTAGTGCCATTTGAAAAACCCAAATGATCAATTAAGTTGGTATACCATCTCTGCCTGAAGTTCTTTGCAGAAACTACTTTCCCGTAATCAAGTACCTATAGGGTTATTCTTTTGAATGTTTTCTATAACCCTGAAATTATCTTCCTCATTTATTCTGTGTTTCCATATTTCAGGGGAACCCTTTTTTGGGTGGCTTTGATCACCATCTCTTGTGTGCAGTTCTGTGTATGAAATTCTTCCATCGATGTCTCAGACAAGATATGACATTTTCCTTCTCTGCTTTTATGCTATGTTCTGGTGATAATGTATATTTGTTTGACCTGATTATGGGTAACCATTTTAATTCACATTTATACAGCAAAAGATGAAGACACCCAACTAGACTTGCTGAACAAGGATAGCTATGTTACAACAACATAGTCGTGGCAATGACAAACTACCCAAATTATATTGCACAATTCATGTTTCAATGTTTCATTGTACTCAAATCTTCAGTAATGTAATCAAGGCGAATGCTTACTCCAGTTTTTTCCTTCTTCAATATTATTATTATTATTACTATTATTATTTTCTGGGGGTTCAAACTCGTATCGCCTTCCTGATGGAATAGAAGTGGAGACAGTAGCATTTGATCGAGATGAACTATTACTAACCATCTCTTCTAATCCCCACATTAGAATCAACATAAACAGGCATAGTGGGTCGCTTGTGATCTATTAAGCCACCTTTGCTTTCGATCATATCAACAACTTCAAACATTGTTGGCCTTGCTGCAGGAGATGCTTGCGTGCAAAGCAATCCAATCTCTATGATTTTCTTTACTTCTTCTGCATCATACTCATTTGGATCTAAGGTTTCATCCACAAACTCCATGTGCATTCCTCTCTCGTACAGTTTCCAAGCCTGCCGAGGGGCATCAAAGTCATACAAGATGGAGGAAAAAAGATTGTGTGGTGTTGAGCAGTCAAAAATCATCGTTTGTCACGCTATATTGAAAATAATTTGATTAGTTAAATCTGCATTTGTAATTTCTCCAAATAAAACCCTTTCCTTTGGTATATCAGTTTTGAGAATTCGCTTACTCTTTGAAGAAGGAATTCGCCTTGATCATCATTCTTTAATTCACCACTCTTTTGCCCACTTATAATTTCTAAGACTACAACACCATAGCAATAGGTGTCAACCTTCTCAGATAATTGTCCATGCATTACATACTCAGGTGCAGTGTATCCCCTATATAACAAAAGCAAAAGATCAAAAACTCACCATATGTAAGACACGAGACGCAACAAGACACGGAAACTTACACGGCCAATGATAAAAACAAATTTCAAATATTCATGTGCAACTTAAAAGTGTTGTATCATATTTCTAGTGAGTCATAAACATACACAAGTCTTCATGCTTTGTAGAAACAACTAAACATTTGAGAAAAGATCTAGTTGCTAAAGTATGTTGCGTTTGATCAACAAATGAGTTGTTACAATCATTTGTGTCAATATGATATACAGAGTGCAGAAAATATGAATAATTACAAATGTTATTACTTACATTGTTCCTGCAAATTTTGTATTGAGATGAGATTGGTCCCTTGGCAAAAGCCTTGCCAATCCAAAATCTGCAATTTTAGGCTGGAAATCATCATCCAAGAGGATGTTGCTGGGCTTTATATCCCTATGTACGATGCAAATGTGGAATCCCTCATGAAGATATGCCAAACCCCTTGCAGTGCCTAAAATTATACCATAACGTTGCTTCCAATTGAGAGAACCTCTATCTCCACCTATTTCCAGCACTTTAGATAGTAAGGGAAAGGGGACAAAAAAACATAAAAATAGAGAAAGCAGATGATTTTCAACTACAAAGGAAATTTCTTCAAGTACTAAATTGAATATACCAAATAAGAACTGGCCAACATTGTTGTTCTTCATGTACTCATAGACAAGGAATCTCTCTTGGCCTTTACTGCAACATCCAAGAAGTCGAACAAGATTTCGATGATGAACATTACTTATTAGCTTCACTTCACTTTCAAAATCTTCATCCATCTTTTTGGATTGCTCTAGAGCCAATTTCTTTATGGCAATTACTTCTCCATTTTTCAGAGTACCCTGTTCAATGAAGAGATCATATTTCCAGACTATAGACTGTGCTTGACGGAAGTGCCATCCTTTTGTTAAGAATTAGACACATTTTCCTGTGTATTTCATGGAATCTAAGAAATACATCGTACTTTCTATATATCTGGCAGACAAATATTATATTAACAAGTGTACCTAAATTGAATTTATAAAAAAAAGCCTCTATACAAAAGTGTCTCTTGAAAAAAGATATGGACTGTAATAATACAAATGACTGTTTGTTTGAGTTTTTTTTTTGGGGGGGGGGGGGTTTACCTTGTATACATCACCAAAACCTCCTTCTCCTAATTTATTCTCTTCACTGAAATTTTTTGTCGCAGACTTCAGATCTTTATACCTGTAGTTAACCGGGCCTTTCAACTCAGTTGCTCCCAAAATGTCAACTGCAAGAAAAACCACAATTAGAAGTAGTTAGGGGTTCATCCCTATCAAATTAAAACCCTCACATTCCTTTGGCGGGAAAAAGTTAAAACTAGAGCATCACAATGAATCATTTCAAATTGAATAATAAAGATTTTTCTAGTTATCTTACCTCTATGAACTCTCTTGAACAATGATCGTCTATACAAAGCAAATAATGCAAGAAGAATCAAAATAAAAGATGCACCTCCAACGACCCCACCAATAATGGTCTTCTTGCTTGAATCTCCTACGAGTCACAATTGTTTGAAGTTAAATTGTTTGCTCATGTCAATTGTTTCTTGGCATGCAGTGCACATAGTCATTCAGGAGTTTAAAGTTTAGAACTTTACCTTGTTTCAAGATGCGTTTGATATCAGTGGTCTGGTTAGCAGTAAAAAATGCAGAGGTGGAGTATCTCATGAAGCAACCAGCATAAAAAATCTTAGCATTTGAGTTGGGAATACAAATCTGAAAATTTCTTAAGCCAGAGTCCAAGCAATCCTGGCAGCCACTTTGAGTGACAGTCTCGACACATTGAGCAAAGGCATAAATATTTGAACCATTACTGTCGGGTACTGGCGTTATAGTGGCTGCAAAGAAACCAGGTATTCTTGGTGTTGCTTCTACCAGATTCTTTAGCCCTTGTTGCACAGTTGAAGCAAGTTCTGTGGAGTTTTTAGCCACAGGATTCCCACACACAATGTGGTTCCCACCATCTGTGGACTGGTCGAAGAAAATACTGCTCTCATACCTTGAAAAACACACAAAAATGTGCCATCTTTATGATTCTAAAACGTGTCACTTTTATGACCACATTAAGGGACATCGGTTACCTGAGATGTTAGTTATGTGATTGTTTTATCATTTTATGGTGTTGCAAACTGTGCAGTTGTCTCTACTATGGAACACTTTTCAATCAGTTGAAGGGTTTTATGTGTTTAGAATTAATATACCCGCTTGGAGGGGTTCGAAGAAAATCGACAGAGGTGTCACTGAGGACAGTTGAAAAGATTGTGTTTAGCCTATAAAGAAAAGCAGAGCAACCAAGGATTTTAAGCATAATGACGACAAAGCACGGCAACAAGGAAGTTGTTAACTCCATGATTCATCAACCCAGAATCATCGGAGCTTAAGGTCTTCTCCCATGGCCATGGGTGAGCAACGGCCAAAAAAGTCCGAACTCTCAAGCTTCTTCGTCATGCACTTCTTGGTAGCAAATTTCTCTGTCACAAACCCGAACACCAAGAAATGCAGAACCAAAGATCGCATGGAACAATAAAAATACAGCAAGACTTCGTCGTCATTGCTCAGCATGATTTGAGGTAAATTTCAGAAAATTTCTGCAGAGTTTCAGAGCAAAAGCAAGTGCGGAAATTTCAGAGCATAAACACGAACAAAATTCATCAACGAAGAAGCAAAATTCATCGCCGTCGTTGTGCATGCTCTGGGTTATCACTCTGTCATCCTCTTTCAGAGCAAGAATGAGATAGCCGAAAAGGCAGGAGGATGAGCGGCGGTCGAAGAAACGGCGTTGGGCAAGCGACTGTGACGAGTGTGACGGTAAAGTGGAGACATGCGACGGTGACTGGGAAGAGAGATTGAGAGCAGTGGAGAGAACTCCCTGCAATCGGGGCCCATTCGTCTTTGGAAAAGAAAATGATTAATAAAAGGAGTTAACATAATTAAGATTTAATATAGTTTTTATTTTCTTAGATGTACTATTGATTCTAGTTTCTCAAATTTTAAATAATAAATTTTATTTTTTAAGTTTCATTTCATTTAAAATATTGATATTTATAATCTAATAAAAATTTGGATCATTTTGTTTCTTAAATAGTCAAAATCTATAGTTTGAAAATTAAATGACCAAAATAAAAATAAAAACAAATTTAAGGGATTAAAGATTATGTTAACCCTATAATTTTTATACATCAAGTTTATTTATGTTTTGATTTTAATCCTTTAAATTTCAAAATTATGAGTTTTGATATCTCAAAAAATAAATTGATCTAAAATTTTATTAAAGTATAGGGACTAATATTTGAAGGACTAAAATTAAAATGAAATAGACATGTCAATTATTGTGTTAAACCCAATTAAGCAAAATTATTTTCACACATCTTTTTGGAGTGAATCTGGCTTTGAATTGTAGTTGTGTTTCCGGTTTGTCTTTCAAGTTTCAACAATCCTTTTGTGCAAACAAAGGCTAAAGCCTCAGAAATTTAATGACTTGTATATCTTAATGGCCAAAAATATATGTTCATGTTGTAATTAAGTTTAATCTCATTTAGGTTTTATTCCTTTAAATTTTAAATCATAGATTTTGGTTCTTCAAGTTTCTTCTCATGTAAAATATTGATCTTTATAATCTAATAAAAATTTAGACCATTTTACCTCCAAGGAACCAAAACCTACGGTTTGAAATTTGAAAGATCAAAACTAAAATGAGGGTAAAGTTAAAGGACCAAAGATTATATTAACCCCAATCTTTTTAACTAAATTGAGTATTTTAAAAATTTTAAAATAAATTAGGGCAATAATACATTTTTTAAGTAAGTTATTATTTAATAAGGAGGCAAATAAATGAGAGAAATACCGGTAATAAAATAAAACACTAAAAAAATAGCATGAGAAAAAGATGATAAGAATTAATTAAAAAAAATTAAGGAGTGAAATTGGTAAAAATACATTTAATGTTTAAATACCTTTTAGTTACATCTTATGAAAAAACCAAGCCAATTCAAATTTGATAATCTTATTAGAAGGAGCGGGAGGGAGTAACATTTTGGCTTAAACTCCTGATTTTAATAGTATTTTTTTTTAAAAAATCATGATTTAAAAACCATTAACTTCAAATCATGATTTTTTTTTACCAATTATTGTTATTGAAAAAGGAAAATAATCTTGTAGGTGCCTAAAATTTGCCTTAATTTCTAATTTTGGTGTCTTTAATTTGTATTTTTATTCTGTTGGTATAATTAGCTTTTGGATAAGGATTAACGGTACTAATAGAAAAAAAATACATAGATACCAAATTAAAAGTTAAGAGAAACTATAATTATCTTCAAAATAGTTTTTCCTACTTAGAATACTTTGTTAAAATTTAAAATTTCAATGTGAGCATGTTTTTTTAAAGTCGGCATATTTTGTTAACAACGGTTAAAAAACCATTTTATAAAATTAAAAAGGCCCAAACAAAGCCTTATCCAACAAAGAAAAGAAGTGCAATTTTGCCTCTCTTATACATTATACAATTATGGGTCTCATTCTTTAACTTCAGCGAAACTCTTGATTTAATAATGACATCTTATAATTAGGACCCGTTAGTATAAAAAAATATTAAAAACAACATGTTCATCTTTTTTTTTTTAAAAAAAAAAAAGGTCAAAGTTGGTCGGATACCTGAGGAAGCAACCTTCGTATATGACCCGGGCACCAGTGGCGGAGACGGAGCAGTTGTCGTATATATGAACGGCGGCGAAGTCGAAGCAACCGAGGCAGTCTTTGATGGAAAGGTAGTTTCTGCACTGAAAAACGCCGTACGCCGGATTGTTACCCTTCACTGCCTGCGCCACCGCGGAGTGTTTGCTCTGGTTGCTGACCTGCGCTCTCAGGCTTCGCATCGACGCGTTTAGGTTCTTGTTGAAGATGGCCACGTCACTGACATTATAGCTGCTGCAGCCTGATTTCACATAACTGAGCTGCGGCTCTGAAACGACGCCGTCAAGAGTCCACCATGTCCAGATTGTGAAGCTCAACAAGAAGATAAAGGACAAGGGATTTTGTTGCAGGTTTAGCAGCAGCATGGTGTTTTAGTCTTATTCCTTGCAGAGTGTAGAGAGAGAGACAGACAGAGAGAATGAAGAATGAAGGCGGAGATCTCTTTGAAAAGTGTAAGCCAGCGTGGTGCTTCAAGGTCACTTCAAATTTCTGATATAGAAGTTCAATTGTCATTGATTTTTACTCCCCTGGCCTCTAATAAATATAACCCTTACTTGGTGATTTTATTTTGATCCTAAAAATCTCGTTTCTCTAATAAAAGCTTTTATCTTCTATGTTTATTCTAGTTGCTGGCATAAGAGTGGGTTCAAAAAGCACAATTAATGATAAAGGGAGTTTTTTAGCATACTTGTCAACTTAGAATTCGTCTAGAATCACTTATAATTAATTTTTCAATCGTGATTCACATGATATGAAGTAAATATATGAGAGAAATTTTATTCTGATTTATATAAAACGTGCTTATAAATCATTTTTATCATAATACCAAACAGGACCTTACTTTATATGCTTTTGAACTTACCTACTGGACATCATATAATATTCTTGCTTACTTTAAGTATTATATAAATATTTTTTTTGCATACGTGGATTAAATACACATTAAATGAAAGAAACAAATGAAATTATACAGACAAATCTATCATATAATGCTCATTTGCAGAGTTTTTAAGCTGCGCTGAACAAATAGCAAGTTAATTTCATCAGGGATAAAAAAAACAAATAGCAATTTAAACGAGTTTGTATGATGTTAAAACAAATAATAAAAGTACTTTTCAATAAATTAATATTAAAAAGCTGCATGAACCATGCGGAATCTAATCTAAATCCTATATATATCTAGGCTTATTAGCGATGCATAAATTTCTTCGATCTCCCACCCTTTTAATTTGCATCCCCTAACTTTTTTTGGGTCTTCTTTTTTCTTTTGAAAATTAATCCAAATAATGAGAATTGGGCATATTTTGTGGTCCACATAAATAGCCCTGATTTTGTATCAAGAAATAAAAGCATAGTTAATAAGCCAGTCTATCCCACAAAAATCTTCGTCACTTTTCTCGGTAAGTTTTGTCCCCTTGCCTTTTGAAAAACGGGAAAACTTAGGCAATAGCCAAAGGACCATCATGTGAATTCTCCATTTTTCCTTTTTAAGAGAACAATAATTAGTGTGTGAATTATATAACATATTAAACCTAGTTCTTTTAATAATAAAATACAAATAATCAATTTATAAATATAAAAAAATTAGTTGAAATTAATTAAAAGTAATGAATATGCTTTTTAAAAAGAACCCCTATTACGGAGAGACTAATAAGATGCGATCTGAGAAGTAGAGAGACAAATCAATAATTAGTGAGGCAAAAATTCAAAAAACAATACTTAAATAGGTTATTATAGTATCTTATAAACAAGAACATGTTCATTCTCAAAAAAAAAAATTAATATAGGATAGAGGGAGGATTGTTCTAAGGGGGTGTTTTGGCATCCTTCAATAGCAATTTAAAAAAGTACAAGCCAATAAAATTTTTTTCATATAATTATCTTGTATATGGTAAAATTATTTTTAAAAAACTAATCCAAACCTAATTAACATCTGAAGAGAGTAAAGAGATATGCGATTAGCATGTAAAGCCAATATCTTTGTAGCCATGTGAGATTCGATGGATAACTGTAGGAAGCGATTAAGTCACGATTAGGAGTCCTTTTCATGTGTGTGAATTTTCATAATTGGTGTCATTTTTCAATCTCTGGCGGGTCATACAATTCATGGAAATTTCAAAGATGCCTTCATCATGAGTCGCCCCAGCAAGAAATGTCCTTATTATCTGTGGCCATTCTGGAGAAAAATGACAAAACATGAGTCATTATTATCATTCTTCCAAGATGCCTCAATTATGCGTCTCCCCTTGTTATTCAATCTCATCATCTTAGTTATCTTTGGAACCAAGATGAGATTTTGAAAAAAAACAAAAACAAATTAGGTCCATTCCATTTTCAGTCCAGTCGTTTTCAAAATTATCCTTGGAAGATTAGTTGGAAGTAGAATTGGACATTTCTTACAATAAGTCCACAAGAATAATTATTAGGCTGCGGTCTTTCGTGTCAAAGTTCAAATATGGAGCGCTAATAAATAGTCTTTCATGTCAGTAATTGGAAAAATTATGGCATTATTTGATATTGGGCTACACAAATATTTGACTTTCAATAGTAACAAAAGTCGCTTTTTTAATTTTTAGCAGTGATTTGCGGTCAAGTTGTTGCCGTAGGCAGTTAGGTAGTTGTATCTCATTCCTGCAAGCTACAACCTTTTAGTTATATGCTTCTGGACACTTCATATTTTTCTCTCTTAACTTTGCGAACTTGTCTCTTATTATTATAACTAGTATTAATTTATCATGACATAGCGAATCAATACTTAATCTCTACTAAGAGACATACCTACATATATGTTCTATTTAATATGAAGTATTGAAAATGAGGGATGATGATTGGGGATGGGATTGAAAAGATATACTAAAAAATTGTTTAGTATAAGGATTTTATGCCATCACCCTATTAATTAGGATAGAATGAGAGAACAAAGCCTCAAAGGAAAGAGTCTGAAAATCAATTAATCAATAATCTCTCACTAGTTAAAAGCATTTTGATGGAGCAAACATATATTCTTTCCCGCTATAATAGCGCCATTTAGCTTCACCTTCAACCAGCAAATCGAAGCCACTAAGATTTAATAAAGATAAAATCAAAGACTTAGATCTGATAAAAATAAGATTTTTTTAAACTCAGATTAAACATCATATTTTTAATCAAAGAAAATAATTATGTCAAACGAGAAAAACTATGAAATCCATGAAAAGAATGGAGGTGAAAAACTCACAAATAAAAATAAAAAGGATGAGGTGATAGCGATGGCAACAGTGATAGCGACAGAGATGAAAGAACATGGCGGAGATTATGGAAGCAAAGGATAAACGCCGATAAAAGTAGGAGGAGGGAGAAAATTGAGTGAGGATGATAATGGGGATCATGAGTTTTGATTTTGAAAAGTAAAAATTATCGCACGATGAATTTTAAAATTTTGATAGACTTTTTACTATGGTTATTTAAAAAATTACCGTTAAAAGTATTTTTTATGACAGTTTTTATCGCCTTTAAAAGCATGTCTATAATTACAAAAATACTACCGTCATATTTTTTACAGTGTTTTTTTTAATAATTGCCGTAAATTGGGGTCAACAAAGCTCTTTTTTGTAGTAGTGATATAAGGATTGTGAATATGTAGAGTTTTATTTTATATTATATAGAAATATATATTTTATAAATTTTTAATAAAAATCATATATCCCAAAACTATTATTAGTATTATTTATATATGAATCTATAGCATTATTTTCCCCACCTAATATTATTAATATATATATAGGAAATTCTATAGAAAGTCATACTGTTTATAAACGCGGTACAAAATTGTTAGCCTACAATCTAATAGTACTTCCCAAGCATTTGAAAACTAAAAAGGGAAAATGACATTGAGGTCCCACAGAACCAAAAATACAGAAAAAAGGTCCCCTGAAATCCCATAATTTTTCTGAAGTCCCAAAGGGACTTAGATGCAATTTTCAGAATCTGGAAATTACCCTCTTGCCCTTGCTTATGAGATTCGAAAATGCTGAAAGGAGATTAGAGCCTCTGTTTTTTGTTTGACCGGAAGAAAGCTGAAACCCTGTTGTGCTTTTGTGCTGCTGGAAATCTGGTGAAAACCCATCGCGATGCTCAAATTCCCCTCACAACCCGCTGAAAATCGTGAGCCTTCGTGCTGGTTGGTGTGTGTTGTGATTTAAGTTGGGTGTGTAGAATGATAATGGGTGCTCTGTTTTTGGGTTGTTTTTGGGTGGTTTTCCTCTGTTCTGACGTTGGTTTAGTGGCAAAGGAAGAAAAAGATGAAGGTTAGTGAGGGTAGAAACCCTTAGCACGAAATGGGACTGTGTTGTCAATCAGGCCGCGATTGTTGTCAATGTGTGCCGCTACACTTGTCAATGTAGCTCTTTAAGTTGTCAATGACAGTTGCGTGCTTCTTGATGCAGGTTTAAGTTACTGATGGTTTTTCAAAGCTTTTGTTTTTGGTTTAGGATTCAGAAGTTAATGAATGGAAAAGCTGTGTTTTTGGTTGGTGTGTGTTGTGATTTAAGTTGGGTGTGTAGAATGATAATGGATGCTCTGTTTTTGGGTGGTTTTCCTCTGTTTTGACATTAGTTTAGTGGCAAAGGAAGAAAAAGATGAAGGTTAGTGAGGCTAGAAACCCTTAGCACGAAATGGGATTGTGTTGTCAATCAGGCCGCGATTGTTGTCAATGTGTGCCGCTACACTTGTCAATGTAGCTCCTTAAGTTGTCAATGACAGTTGCGTGATTCTTGATGCAGGTTTAAGTTACTGATGGCAAGTACGTTTGGAAAACATCTATTTTGCTTTGTTCACATAAGGGGAAAGTTTATAAATGATGGAGAAGATAATATGAGATATGTGGGAGGTAGTGTAAGAACAACCAATGTAAAGGAGGGCACAAGTTATGAAGAATTGAAGGAAATTATATCATCAATTGTTGGAAAAGAAAGCAACTCATTTCTTCTGAAATTCTCAGTTGTGTTTGATAAAAAAACTTTTGTGGAGTTGGTAGATGATGATGGGGTGGAACATTTGATAAAGTTCAATGAAGAAAGTGGTCATGTGTATGTCAAAGAAAATGAAAATGAGGACCACATAGAAGCAACAAGGGATAATATATACAATGGAGGAGCAAGTTGTGTAAGTATAGTTGAACAAAACTGTAAATTGGTGTGAAGGGAATTTTTTGTAAATGGATACACACCAATAGTTAGTTTCTCGTAATTACATGCAACCCCTGTGTTTTTTTGGAATGGGTTGTGAAATAGGTGTAGTTTCATGTATATGAAGGTGTAAATGAAAGTTGACTATGAATTGGCATGTTAGATTCTGCTGTCATTTAAGTTGTCATACCTGCACTCTGTATTGTCATTAGACCTATTATGACTTATCAATAGAGCACTGTCACTTGTCAATTAATTTGCTGATGTAAGTTGTCAACAATATGAATTCAAGTTACATAACTTGTTTTAGTAACATATGATATTTTCAATCACTCTGTCATATTATATTTTTGGTTATTTGTCATATATAATCATTATTAATGAAGTGTCAATGGTGGCACTGTGACTTGTCAATGGTGGCATAGTGACTTGTCAATGGTGGCACTGTGACTTGTCGTTGGTGACACTATGACTTGCCAATGGTGGCACACTGACTTGTCGTTGGTGGCACTATGACTTGTTAATTGTGACACACGGACTTGTCATTGGTGGCAATTTGACTTGTCAATGATGGCACACAGACTTGTCATTGGTGGCAATGTGACTTGTCAATGGTGGCATACTGAGTGGATTTTGAGCACCACGGTGGATTGTTAAAGTTACAAAAATGAGGTTGAATAGTTGATATGTCTTGCTTGGAGTTCAAAGTATTTGTGAAGATTTTATGCTCTGTAGTGGTTACTATATTCCTTTGTGGGGATTTCTATTTCCATATTGATGATTGTGTCTGAAAAAGAGGACGAATAAAGGGCACTTCAATCCCAAACACTTTATGGCAACACAGACTTTGTGTATTTATTTGCTGCTGTTATACTTGTCAATGACTACTCTTATAGTTGTCACTAGCAGCCTGCGTAGTTGTCACTGGATGCGGTGTTAGTTGTCACTGGATGCTGTGTTAGTTGTCATCACATGCTCTGTTAGTTGTCAGTGGATGCTTAGTTGACTAGATGCTGTGTTAGTTGTCACTACATACTATGTTAGTTGTCACTGCATGCTCTGTTAGTTGTCACTGCATGCTCTGTTACTTGTTACTGGATGCTGTTACTTCACACTAGATGCTCTGTCATTTCTCACTGGATGCTCTGTCATTTCTCAGTGGATGCTCTGTTAGTTGTTAGTGGATGCTGTTTTTTGTTACTGGATGCTCTGTCCCTTGTCATTGGATGCTATGTTACTTGTCACAATATGTTCTGTCCCTTGTCACTGGATGTTGTGTTGTTAGTAAAACCTTTTGATTATGTGTTTTTTTTTTGCAGATGAACTGTTTCCATACGATGTTGCGTGCTGTTAAGCCAGAGTTGTTTGCCAATGAGGACAAAATTGGCAACGAAGTGAAATGGGCTAAAGTTTATGTGCAGAATGATACGTGAGTGTAGTTGTTCTGTTTGATTGTGTTATGTTGTGTTTGTTCACAATAAAATTGCATGCTGCTTACATATTGAATTTGCTTGGCAGTGATTCATGTGGAGTTCATGTCCTCTCTTAGCTACAAGAGTGGGATGGCGCTATTCGTGATGCTGCAGGATATACCATGCCACGATACTCCAATGATGAATTGCAAGAGTTGAAGGTTGGCTGTTTGTGGTGGTTGGTTACCCATCCACAAAATGAACATAGGGATGAAGTGATGTCAATGCTATTGGACTTCAACAAGAGCAAAGGAGGAGATAGAGGAGTCCATTAATTTTTTGTTCTGTTATGCCAGGATGTGTTATGAGATGATTGGCACCTAAGGGTGTGAGCCATGAGGGCAATAGCTTAATGGTCAATAGGTCCTTTTGTAACAAACTGATCAAATTATGTTTATAATATTATTATCTTTGTTATCAGATGTTATGATACCAATTTCTTGGGGACAACTCACATTTTTATTTTTGTTGTTTTATATCTTTATTGATATCGACAAATTTATGTAATATTAATAAGTAATATAACATGAGTTAATGACAAGTGATATAACAAATGAATATGTGGATATTAACAATTGATATTCAAAATTTTTACAACTGAAGGTGTTATTTATTTGTAATGTTAAGTAATATTTATATTAAAATATAATTAATCAGAAGGTGTTACTCAGAGTTATGTTCAATTAACAAGTCACTCTGCTCTATTGGTAAGTCACAGTGCTACCAGTGACAAGTCACAGTGCTCTATTGGCAAGTCACAGTGCCACCATTGATAAGTCACGGTGCGACGATTGACAAGTGAAATTGCCACCAATGACAAGTCCGTGTGCCACCATTGACAAGTTATAGTGCCACCAACGACAAGTCAGTGTGCCACCATTGGCAAGTCATAATGCCACCAACGACAAGTCACAGTGCCACCATTGACAAGTCACAGCGCCACCATTAACAAGTCTTAAGGACATGATTGACAAGTCACTATGCCACCATTGACAAGTCACAGTGCCACCATTGACACTTCATTAATAATGATTATATATGACAAATAACAAAAATATAATATGACAGAGTGATTGAAAATATCATATGTTACTAAAACAAGTTATGTAACTTGAATTCATATTGTTGACAACTTACATCAGCAAATTAATTGACAAGTGACAGTGCTCTATTGATAAGTCATAACAGGTCTAATGACAATACAGAGTGCAGGTATGACAACTTAAATGACAGCAGAATCTAACATGCCAATTCATAGTCAACTTTCATTTACACCTTCATATACATGAAACTACACCTATTTCACAACCCATTCCAAAAAAACATAGGGGTTGCATGTAATTACGAGAAACTAACTATTGGTGTGTATCCATTTACAAAAAATTCCCTTCACACCAATTTACAGTTTTGTTCAACTATACTTACACAACTTGCTCCTCCATTGTATATATTATCCCTTGTTGCTTCTATGTGGTCCTCATTTTCATTTTCTTTGACATACACATGACCACTTTCTTCATTGAACTTTATCAAATGTTCCACCCCATCATCATCTACCAACTCCACAAAAGTTTTTTTTTATCAAACACAACTGAGAATTTCAGAAGAAATGAGTTGCTTTCTTTTCCAACAATTGATGATATAATTTCCTTCAATTCTTCATAACTTGTGCCCTCCTTTACATTGGTTGTTCTTACACTACCTCCCACATATCTCATATTATCTTCTCCATCATTTATAAACTTTCCCCTTATGTGAACAAAGCAAAATAGATGTTTTCCAGACGTACTTGCCATCAGTAACTTAAACCTGCATCAAGAATCACGCAACTGTCATTGACAACTTAAGGAGCTACATTGACAAGTGTAGCGGCACACATTGACAACAATCGCGGCCTGATTGACAACACAATCTCATTTCGTGCTAAGGGTTTCTAGCCTCACTAACCTTCATCTTTTTCTTCCTTTGCCACTAAACTAATGTCAAAACAGAGGAAAACCACCCAAAAACAGAGCATCCATTATCATTCTACACACCCAACTTAAATCACAACACACACCAACCAAAAACACAGCTTTTCCATTCATTAACTTCTGAATCCTAAACCAAAAACAAAAGCTTTGAAAAACCATCAGTAACTTAAACCTGCATCAAGAAGCACGCAACTGTCATTGACAACTTAAAGAGCTACATTGACAAGTGTAGCGGCACACATTGACAACAATCGCGGCCTGATTGACAACACAGTCCCATTTCGTGCTAAGGGTTTCTACCCTCACTAACCTTCATCTTTTTCTTCCTTTGCCACTAAACCAACGTCAGAACAGAGGAAAACCACCCAAAAACAACCCAAAAACAGAGCACCCATTATCATTCTACACACCCAACTTAAATCACAACACACACCAACCAGCACGAAGGCTCACGATTTTCAGCGGGTTGTGAGGGGAATTTGAGCATCGCGATGGGTTTTCACCAGATTTCCAGCAGCACAAAAGCACAACAGGGTTTCAGCTTTCTTCCGGTCAAACAAAAAACAGAGGCTCTAATCTCCTTTCAGCATTTTCGAATCTCATAAGCAAGGGCAAGAGGGTAATTTCCAGATTCTGAAAATTGCATCTAAGTCCCTTTGGGACTTCAGAAAAATTATGGGATTTCAGGGGACCTTTTTGCTGTATTTTTGGTTCTGTGGGACCTCAATGTCATTTTCCCAACTAAAAACTTTCCTGTATTCTTTCTAATATTTTGTCAAAATTTTTTATATGGTTAGTATATAAGTATATATTCTCATTGATATATATTGACCAACTTACTCTCCTATATAGTACAAAATTGCCTTAAAAAATTATTGGCAATAAATACCATACCTAAAAATATAAAATTATAATTATAATTATATATCTAAAAGATTATATTTTCATTGTTTTACAAAATATTTTGGGCCCCTCCTCTTCTGATCTCATCCTAGTTCCGCCAAGCATTCATCTTTCATTCTTCATCGCTTCTGCAAAGTGAGAAAAAACAGCATGCAGCCTCAACTACTGCAACAAAAGCCTCTGTTCTTCTTCTTCTTCTTATTGAGCTTCATAATCTGGCCATGGTGGACTCTTGACGGCGTCGTTTCGGACCCTCAGACGAATCTAGTGCGACTATGGTGTGACCCCCAAGACGGCGACAACGATGGGTCCATCATGAAGGAGATCCTTAAAGTGACGTTTGGAGATCTGAGAGCTCAGATCCAAAACCAAAACAAACACTTCGCCAGAGCTCAATCAGTGAATGCTAACATCCCCGTTTATGGCCTTTTTCAGTGCAGAAACTACCTCTCCCTCGCCGATTGCCTCGCTTGCTTTGACGTCGCCGCCGTAAACATCCACAACTGCTCCGCCAGGGCATACGCTGCCCGTCTTGTGTACGACGGCTGCTTCCTCAGGTACAACTAGCTAGTTCCCCAACCTCAAGTTGGACTTTTTCTTTCTCTCTCTTTTTTGGGGGGGGGGGTTGTTGGGAACAAATACTGTGAGTTGTGACATTACTATGGTTGCGCTGCTTGCGTTAAAAGTTAGAGCAGCAGAGAGTAGAGAGTAGAGACAAAGGAGAAAACAAGAAACTAATTAATTTCTTTGTGATGCATATATGATGCTATAATTGCAATATATACAATGATATAAAATGAAAATAATAATAATTTCAAATACTACCTCCCGTTCCAAAAGCTAAATAAATAAAGATTGAATTTGATTATAAATATAAAATTTAATCTAGCTAAACTAATTTACGTAACTTATAGATTCATATATAATTTAATGTTATAAAAATATTTTAGGGAAGATTACCTCATATTTGTTATAATTAACTAATTCATATATGAAGTGACATTTCTTTTGTGACTAAACTTACGTTGTATGATCATTAAACGTAGAAATCTAAGTCAAATATTTTTTTGCTATAAAATTTCTCTACAATACATAAATATTTTTTTTAAAAATTATTTATATTGTTCTTTTCAAAGGAACAAATCCATTTCAATTCATAATAACCTTCAGGAGGCATGAAGCCTTGGCACTTCTCAGAATATAACGTGAACTTTCAGATTATTTTTGTCCGTACTTATAGGGAAAGGCAATTTTGTAGCTTATGTTTTTAGCTAATCGTAGTCTAACTTGTGATAATGAATTGTACAGGTTTGAGGCACCACTAGTGGGTGTTTTTTGCCCACGTTTTGTTTTGTTAATGAACATAGGTTTACAGGGTGTTTTGCCTTGTTTCTTGCCCAAAAAAAAAAGTTCTTTAAAAGCCGTAGGGCGCAAGTAAATTTCAAGAAACCACTTTTTACATTTACTTTTAATGAAAAACTGGAAATACTTGACACTTAAAAAGAAAAAGAAAATTGGTGATGGAATTTTACTCCATTGCTAATTTACTATCTTTTTTAAGTGTCTAATTTAAAAAATGAATTATATTTTAGACAAAAGTATAAATTATAAAAAGCACCCACCCTATCCCAAAACTACAAGTTAAATATGATCTGAGGGAGTAGAAATGAGATGGCCAAACTAATTTACATCTTTTAGAGACTTGCTCATTTGTTACTTTGATGTGTGTTTAAAATGAAGGTATGAGAGCAGTCAAAGCTTCGACTGGGCCACCGATAGTTGGAACAACGTAGTATGTGGGAATCAGACAATAAAAGATTCTCCGGCTCTTTCTTCAACTGTGCAACAAGTGCTAAGGAATCTAGGCATAGCAACCCCAAGAATCCCTGGTTCCTATGTGGCCACTAAGACGCCTGTCCCTAACAGTAATGATCTGAATATTTATGGCTTGGCTCAATGTGTTGACACTGTCCCACAAAAGGGGTGCCAGACTTGTATTAACATTGCTTTAAGACACTTTCAGAATTGCCTCACCAACACAGATGCTAAGAGTTACGATATTGGCTGTTTCGTGAGATATTCCACCACTGCCTTCTTTGCTCTTAATCAAACAATTGATATTAACCCCTTCTTGAAACAAGGTAAAGTTATAATCTTCAAATGCATAATTATTGTATATATACATATTTGCTTTTACAGATGAAATTTTAATTAAGTCCCAGGCTAGCATATGAATATATATGCATATATTTATATATATGATTATAGGGAGTTATTTGCATAAACTTCAAATGCATCGTTGTACGTTAGAGCTTGATTAGAAAAGTTTCCCGCCCTGCAGGTTCAAGCAATAAGGGGGCCTTCATTGGCATTGTTATTGGATGTTTAGTGCTTTTGTTTATCTTCCTTATTTTATTATTTGCCTGGATTAGATCACCGAAAAGCCAAAAGAGAGTTCCCAGAGGTAAACAAGGTCTCCAATTTGATTTTTCTCAGCATAAAAAGTCACGGGATTTCATCTTTATGAAAGGGGAAATCTCTGGCTTTTTTTTAATCAAAAAATAATGATGAGAAGTTGAATTGACTAATGTGTTTAACAGGAGATATCACTGGAATTAGCATGTTGAAAGCCGCGGTTAATTACAATTACGGGGATTTGAGGTCTGCAACAAAAAATTTCAGCATTGAAAATAAACTTGGAGAAGGCGGATTTGGTGCAGTATATAAGGTAACTATACATTTTCATTTTCATCAATATTTTGATATAGATCATGTTCCAAAAGCGTGCAAGCATGTCTCTTCTAATTGAGTTTTACCTAGTGTTGTAAAAGATTACCTTTTTTTAAAATAAAGGACAAAGGTATAGAACCTCTAATTTGACACCTCTTAATCATCATGAATAGGGTACCTTGAAGAATGGAAAAATAGTTGCAGTGAAGAAATTAACTTTACGACAATCCAAGAGGATAGAAGAAGAATTTGAGAGTGAAGTGAAACTTATACGTAACGTTCATCATCGGAATCTTGTCCGGCTTCTTGGATGTTGCAGTAAAGGCAATCAGAGAATTCTGGTTTATGAATACATGGAAAAGACCAGTCTTGACAGATTCTTATTTGGTATCTCCTATTAACCAACAAAGCTTGTATGGTTGCTCATGCAATTGCTATTATATTTCTTAATAATATCATGGCATATAGGATATTTTCAAATTAACAACGCAACAAATCATCTTTGACTCGTCTATTAACAAAAATGGATTCATGTGCCATGACTTTATTCAAGAACTTAATCAATACGTTGTGTGTGTAAATTTCCTATTGAAACATTTTGTGAATAGATCGTTCTGATGTTTCACCTTTTCCTTCTTTCTCTGCTAGGAAAAAATAAAGGTTCTCTTGATTGGAAGCAACGATATAATATAATTTTAGGAACAGCAAGAGGTTTGGTTTATTTACACGAGGAGTTTCATGTTCGTATTATACATAGAGACATAAAGACTAACAACATCCTCTTGGATAATGATTTACAACCTAAAATTGCTGATTTTGGCCTAGCAAGACTCTTACCTGAGGACAAGACTCATCTTAACACAAGATTTGCAGGAACATTGTAAGTTGAAATAACTTCATTTATGTGATTTTCTTAAGTTCTGTTGAAGTTCTGGACTCTTCAAGGAAATGATAATATATATTATTATATTAATTCGTTATTGAATTATAAAGTCAAGGGAAAGGAACCAAATTTTTGAACCCATTTCTTATATCCTAAGTTCTTTTATACATGATTCCCCAACCGCAATGATACATTTACCCACAACCTCAGAAATGTAATATATTAGAGGAAAACTTACAATTACCCACAATGTTGAAGAAGATTAGTAAACCAGAGGGAGATAACTGTAGTAGTTATTGCTTCTTCTTTTTTTCTTTAATTTGTAGCAATGTGTACTGTGTCTGCATTCATGTCTATTTTAGATTTTGCTGGTTCTTTTTTCATACACATTTTCTTTGTTCCAAATAGTTGCGTTTGTATTTATTGATGAGTCATTGTTATGATCTTTTAGCTAAAAAGTATTATGTAATTTTCAGAGGATATACAGCCCCTGAATATGCAATTCATGGACAGCTATCAGAAAAAGTTGATGTATATAGTTATGGTGTTATAATCCTAGAAATTGTTAGTGGTAAAAGAAACAATGAATTAAATGCCGATGGTGCTGATGAAGGCGGATTCCTCCTTCAAAAAGTAAGTTCTCATGATTGTTCAAAGCAGCATTTTTTTTTTTGAGAAAATTATAAGCAGGACTCTTTTTACAACTCATGTTAACTCTTCTAAGAAAAGTCTTTCCTTTTTTATTAGTTCATTATATCATGGTAATACATGTTCAAAAGAAATTAATTAGCCTGAGGTTTTTTTTTTCAATCTTTTCTCTATTTCTTGATCTTTTTCACTTTTATTATCTCATTTGGCAGGCTTGGAACTTGTATAAGAGAGGCATACATTTAGAATTGGTGGATGAGACCTTAGAACCTAATGATTATGATGCAGAAGAAGTGAAGAAAATAATAGAGATTGGTTTACTTTGCACACAAGCATCTGTAGAAATGAGGCCAAAGATGTCTGAAGTAGTTGCATTGCTCCAACAAAAGGATTTATCAGAGGATATGAGACCTACTATGCCTATTTTGATTGAAATTGGTTAAAGGTTCATGGAAGACACTTGGATTTTAACCTCTGGTACCTTCTCTACATATGAAGGTGTCGCTTTAAGTTTTGAACTCAAAAAAGCAAAAGCCAAAAAAAAAAAACAAAAAACTAGAAGAAGGAGAAGTCTCGAAATGATTGTCCTTGATTCATTCCATTTTTGTGCGTAATAAAACCAATTATATAAGTGTATGTGTATTGATAATTACATATAAAATTTGATAGGCATGTATGTATACTTATAAAACCAATTATATTATATGTCTTGTGTATATGATTTCACTTGATATGTATAAATTAATTGTTGAACAATGGGTTAGTCAATTATAAATTTTCTCTAATCTTCCCGTGGTAAGATATGAACTCTGATATTTGAGGCTCCTGCTGCGAAGCTCAACATTAACATATAAGAATTCCACACACAAAAAAAATTGACATATAAGAATGCTTCTATCTTGAAAAGTTATTGGAGAATTTTGAGATTTTAATGAACTACGATATAACGAAAAGATAATGATAGTAATGTTATTCCAAGACCCATTATATGGGTAACATATAAAAACCCACATGGTACAATATATGTGGGATATAATGCTTTTAAACTATGATACGCTGCATCCGATCCTTAATATAAAAGGAGAATAAGTAATTTGCAAATATTAAAAAAATTAGTTAAGTTATTTATTTGTAATAAATTGATACTATTTTTCTTAAAATATCTTTGTTAATCATCAATATTAGAACTACCCTTAATAGAAACTTCTTAACATGTTGTAATCACCATAGGAATTACTTGGAGATGTAATGGATAAATATTAGAGTTTTATACTTAGGACTAAATTAAATATTCAACTAGCTTTTATATTACAAGCCGAAAGTAGGTAGTATATTCATATCAACCTATTCATATTGACTAGTGAGTGTTAGGAAGAATAATCTTCAGGAACGGCCGGTAGTTAATGAAGATATTATCTGCCCAGCTGCATCATATCAAGAAGTGTTGAAGCAAAAGCTAACATGTAGATATTCAATGTAATAAGATTACCAATTTGAGTACACATAATTCAAAGGCACTGATTTATCTTACACCATAGGCCAAGTGGCCATCATTGCATACAAACATTGCTAACTGCAAAGTTGACGTTTCATTGTAATCAAATCTTGAGTAATGGAATGAAGAAGAAGAACACTTTATTTACTTTTCCGTTGCTAATTGTATGATCATGCGTGTGAAGCAAATCACCTTCCTGATAAAATGGAAGTAGAGAGAACAGCATTTGATGAAGACGAACTGTGAGTGACAGAAGTGTCTCTTTTGGGCCAAGAAGTAGGATCAACATAGACAGGCATAGTTGGCTGGTTGTGCTCCATTAAGCTCTTTCTTTTCAGCATTCTAACAACTTCAGACATTCTTGGCCTTGCTGCAGGAGATGCTTGCGTGCAAAGTAGCCCAATTTCTATTATTTTCGTTACTTCTTCCGCATCATACTCGTTTGGGTCTAAGGTTTTGTCCACAAATGCTATATGCATTCCTCTCTCATAAAGTTTCCAAGCCTGGGATCAAAGTGATCATATATATAATGAAAAAAAGGGTTAATTGTCTGAACACTAAATCCAGCACTTGAAATTTGTTCAATGAAATGCAATCCATTGTCATGTTTTTACTACTAGGAATTTACTTACTCTTTGGAGGAGGTATTCACTTTCATCATCAACCTTCAATGCACTACTTTTTTGTCCACTTATGATTTCTAGGATTACAACACCATAGCTATAAGTATCAACCTTTTCTGATAATTGTCCATGCATTGCATACTCAGGTGCCACATATCCCCTAAAAAAAACATATCACTGATTGCATAATGAAAAGTGTCTAAAGGTGTGATAGCAATGTTCCATTCTATCAGCAACGCATGATTTCTTCTAATAATAATAAAAGTAAATAAATAGGATAAATTGTATGTGCATTCACTTACATTGTTCCAACAAAATTTGTATTAAGATGAGATTGGTCTCTTGGAAGAAGCCTTGCTAGTCCAAAATCAGCAATTTTAGGTTGAAAATCATCATCCAATAGGATGTTGCTAGCTTTTATATCTCTATGTATAACACAAACATGGAATTCCTCATGTAAATATGCCAAACCTCTTGCAGTGCCAAAAATTATCGCATAACGTTGCATCCAACTCAGAGAGCCTTTATTCTCACCTATTTTCATCACTTTACAGTGTAAGAAATAAGGATAAAAGAAGAATAGAAGAATTAAAGCTGATTCTCAAAACAATATAAGATATTCATTTAACAGATTGATTTTGTCTGTACCAAATAAGAATTGGCCAACATTGTTGTTTTTCATGTACTCGTAAACAAGAAGTCTCTCTTGGCCTTTATTGCAACATCCCAAAAGTCGAACAATATTTCGATGATGAATATTACTTATCAACTTCACTTCACTCTCAAAATCTTTCTCCATCTGTTCGGATTGGCTTAAATCCAATTTCTTGATAGCAACTACCTTTCCATTTTTCAAAGTACCCTGTTCAACAAAGACAGTATACTTAAGACTAAAGAACATGCTTATAGTTCACCAAAAAGAAAAAGGGAACATGCTTATAGAAAGTTTTATTTATCTTCATTCAGAATGTGCAGATGTTTAACAATAAATTAATTTTGAAATGAACTATAACCTTTTAGTGAAAGATCAACCTTCGCTTTTTTTTTTTTTTTTATGAGCCCGATTCACATATGAGAGGACAAAAATATTAAAGAACTAATGAAATCTTGGCAGAGTGTGACAAACAATAGCACGCCTATGTGTGTTCACCCGGGAAAAAAAAAAAAAAAAGAACAACCTCAATGCAACAAGCCCAACAAGTGTCTCCCGATAAATGACATCAACTGTAATAATTAAAAAAAAAAAGTTTTATGAGGTCTACCTTGTACAAATCACCAAAGGCTTGTTCTCCTAGTTTATATTTTTCACTGAAATTTTTTGTCGCTGACTTTAGATCTTTATACCTATAGTTAACAGGGCCTTTTAACTCAGTTGCTCCCAAAATATCACCTGCAAGGAAAATAAAATTAAAGTAAAAAAATCTCGCGCAGCCAATAACAAATCATATGCAAAGCAATTAATGCAAGGATAATCACATTAAATAATTTCAAATTAAATAATAAAGACCATTTTCGGTTATCTTACCTTTAGGAACCATCTTCGATGACTTTGATCGCATATACAAAGCAAATAATGCTAGTATAATCAAAATAAAACATGTTCCTCCAACGACTCCACCAATAATAACGGCCTTCTTCTTGCTTGAATCTCCTACAAATCACAAGAAAAATGTTGACCCACTAAGTTTTCACCGAAAGCCAATGCAAAATATATATCGAGGCCATTTCAAGTTTACTGTAATAATCCACCTTGTTTCAAGAAGTGATTGATGTTAGTGGTTTGATTGTCAGCAAAGAAGGAAGTGGTGGAATATCTCATGAAGCAGCCGAAATCAAAAGTCTTAGCATTTGAGTTTGGGAGACAAATCTGAAAATTTCTCAAGGCAATGTTCAAGCAATTGTCGCAACCGCTTTGTGTGAGAGTCTCAACACATTGAGCAAAGGCATAAATGTTTGAGCCGTTGCTGTTAGGTACTGTCGTTTTGGTGGCTGCAAAGTAACCTGGGATTCTTGGGGTGGCTATTTCCAGATTCCTCAGAACTTGTTGCACAGTTGAAGCAAGTTCAGTTGAGTTTCTTGTTTCATTCCCGCAATTAATGTTGTTGCCCGCGTCTGTTGACTGGTCAAAGAAGCTACTGCTCTCGTACCTGCGTAAGATGCATGAAAAATCAGGTTTCTAATTAATTTTAGGCAAGGTACTGGAAACTTATTAGTTCAAGAGAGTCGATGGTGTAACCGTAATTAAATTGGAATCAACCCAATTATTAAAATAACATGTACAATTAAAATATAGATAATATGTATAACTCTGTAAATGAGTAATATTTAAATAGACAAGGCATTAACTCTGAAGAGTGGGGTTTCAAGCTTAGCAAAGAAAAAATATGTATAAAAATCAACCCGTCAACCTATTCAAAACTCTTGACCAGATCAGACTAATTCACTGGTCCAACCGGCCAACCCAAGTTGAGTTTTAATACCGTAATTTTAGGTAATTTGGATTCTGAAAAAGGTACAATCCTGCTTGCAATCATTAAAGACTTCATCATAACTAGTCATCCAAAATACGCGTGTTGTGCGTGTCACCCATGTATGTGCTCAACTGATATCCTGAATAACTAATTATGCAATTCAAATTCCAGGTACTATTTGACTCGAGCTGCTCTTCTGCATTTCTTTCCCTACTCGTAAAACCCAAACATAAAAAATTACTTAAAGGGATATCAGTCTCTTCTCAACCCAATCACTGTTGAGAGCATTCAAAGTGGGTCATATTTGTCATTTCTCTGATTGGATAGACTTTTTGTGGAGACGAAGGAAGCAAAATAATGTAGTAACTCAACCTCTTAATATAATAGCTAGATATTCCCTTCGGTATAAAATATAAGTTAAAATTTTTTAAAAAAATTTTTTTTATAAAATAAAATTCACTTTTGTCCAAATATTGATTGAGTTTTTTTTTTTCAATTTTACCCTCATATATATTTTTTCTTCTTTAATTCATTTATTATATCTTTTACTTATTCTCTTCATTGATAAGGGTATATTAGAAAAAACAAATATATACCTTACACATTTATCATTTTAAATTGATTTTAATTAGTTTTTTAATAAACATAATGGATAAAGTTTAGCTTATATTTTGAATCGGAGGGAGTATTAATTTAAGGAAATTAAGAGAATTTTTTAAGTTAATTATTTATAATAATGAGGTGTTGTTAGTTACAACTATTACTTTTTATCCTACCTTGAACAAATAGTGGTAAACTATACTGTCAGATTCAGCGATTCAAGAAAAGTCAAAGTGGCGCCGTACCTGATGAAGCAACCGTCGTATGTGATGTGGGCACCGTTGGAGGCGGCGGGGCAGTTGTGTCGGATCTTATCGGCGGCGAAGTCAAAGCAAGAGAGACAGTCGGCGATGGAGAGGTAGTTTCTGCACTGAAAAAGGCCATAAGTGGGGTTGTTACCCTCCACTGCTTGCTCCGTGGCGAAGTGTTTGCTCTGGTTGCTGATCTGCGTTCTCATGCTTCGAAACGTTGCGTTTAGGTTGTCTTGGAAGATGGACACGTCGCTGACGTTGATTTGGCTGCACCCTATCGTCACCAGAGTCGTCTGAGGGTCTGAAACGACGCCGTCCAGAGTCCACCATGACCAGACTGTGAAGCTCAACAAGAAGAAGAAGGGTTTTTGTCGCAGGTGAGGCAGCATGATGTGTTTCTCACTTTCAGGGAGCGAGAGAGATGAAGGAAGGAATCTAGTTGTCTTCGGTAAGCATGGTGTTTGAAGAACACTGCAACTGAATGTTTTACATATAGCTTCGAATATATCTTGCGTTGGTGAGGGGTGACTGATAACTCATTATTTTAAATATCTTTAAAAAATATTTTGAATAATTTTTAGAGAGTTATTAATACATTTTAAAAGCTTTCTAAAAATTAATTAAAAGATTTGATTTTGAGCATGATTTGGATATCATTTTATAAGTATCCTAGTTTTTTAAAATAAAATAAAAGCAGTTAAAATTTTATTATTTTATTTTTGTCTTCTTCTACTTCAATTTCTGTTAGTTTATTTATTTCTTTTTATTTTATTTGCTTTGCTTTTAAAGTTGTCTTTTGTTGTTTTTATTTTTTCCTCCTCTACAGGGGACGCACTGCTCAGGTGATGGAAAACAGAAAGGAGGACATTTGAAAAGAGTGGAACGTAGCGTTTGGATGAAGGGACTTGGGGGCTTTGCGAGGAGAAGGGAATCAGGAATTGACAGAGGGATTCATCATTGTCTAAGGGATATTCGGCTGGGTCTTGAAGAAAAAAGGCGGCCGAACTGGTTCGAAAGGAGGGGAAGATTTCATCATCGTCTTAGCCAGAGGGATCTTGGTCTCTGCTTTTAGGGAGCTGCGGAGCTGGTTCTGGCTCGACAAAGAGAGGGAGGCGCCGAACTGGTTGTGGCGAAGGAGGAAGGAAGGCCGCCGAACTGATTGGCGCCTTCTTTGCTGCACCCAGACAATAAATTTCAGGCCAAAAAATTGAACTCATCGGCAAGCCAAATGCAGGTTCCAGGATACTTCGTCTAGATGACTAGATTTGAAGTTGGAATATCAATATTGTATATTTTATGCTAATGAAGTTAACAATTAGGGTTAAAAAATTGAAAAACAAAACACTTTATAAAATTAAAGAATTAATTGAAATCTTATATAAAATTATAAGGCCAATTAAATATGCAATTTTATCTTTGTTTTATTCTTGTTTTCTTTTAAGTTTTGCATCTCTTTGATTCAACATTTAGTGGGTGTTTGTGAATGCTTAAAAGTATTTTTTAGAAGCATTTTTTTTTTATAAAATAAGATAAATTTTTTCATATATTTATTTTGTAAACCATAAAAATATTTTTAAATTATGATTTTATTTGTATCCAAACACCTCCTTGTTGTGAAAACATTTATTAAGTTATGGTGAGATGATGGAGGAAAGATGGAAAAGTAAAGTCAGAAAATGTTCGATTTAATAAAATCTCTTCCGTGATTTAGAGTTGGATCTAAAACATTTCGTTTTATTCTCTTTCTCTATACAATCACACTTCACCTCTTTTTTGAGATATGATTAATTAATTAATCATCTAAATACATACAGGTAGTTTTTTACTTAAGACCTGTTTAAAACGATTTATAAATAGCTTTTTAACAGTGATTTATAAAACACAAGATAAATATATTATAAGAGTTTTGTTTTTATTTACATGAATCATGTTTGTAAATCATTTTGAATGCCATACCAAACACAACCTTAATATACGTTAGAGGCCTATATATCTAAGTGATGATTATTAGTACTTCGAAAGTCATGGGTTGAGCTGATTGAAATCTACATCGTCATGATCACCATGTAGGGGCATGAAAGCGACTGCACAATATATCACGAAATGACTAATTATTAATTTGCTGACTGTTGACTCGACCCTCACAAGTCGCTCCAAGAACCCCAACTTACGTCTTCATCACGTTACCATCATCTTGCATCCTAGCTAGCGGCCTAAAAGGACACAATGGCGATTTCGCTTTGTCATCCAAAAAAAAAAAGAGTAATTCTTTGCAATAACTACTGGAATCCATTGATTCAAGACAAGTCAAAAGTTAGTTGACCTCTTATGGTCAAGGACTCGCTCTTTATAATAAGACTAATTAATAAAAGGATAAAACTAGTATGGGAAAACAGTCAATTGCTATAAGTAAATAATCGAGTACTCTTTCAGTTCTAAATATAACACTTTTTTTATTATTATTTTTTAATATAAATTATACTATAAAAAGGGTCTTATATTTAGAACGAGAAAATTATCTAAAAGTGGCAATTATTATAGAGGAAGTAACAGGAGTGCTGATTTCCTAGCCACTCATATATATATATATATATTATCGCTACCTCTTGTTTGCCCATTTATTATCCAACTTATTTCCCGAAGACTCTGTCCTATTTTGCATGTTGATGTTTTGAGTGTGACTCTATCCCCTCAAGTGGGACTCTCGTTTTGCTTCTTTTCTATTATTGGGTCTCTGAATCATTAATTGATTCTTTAATAGAAATAAAATAATAATATTCACATTTCACCCAAAAAATAATAACGTTCACCATTGCCGTTTACTTTGAAGGCACCATTTGCCCCTATTGTGAAATTGGCACGAGGATGCTACCTATAGATGTTTAATTATTGACCCTTGCTAATTGCTCCCGGCCTCAGAGAGATATCCACCTTGCGTCTACTCCCGGGTTTTTATCGAGTTTTTCCTGTTTGTACCGGGTTGTTTGGAGAACAATTCATCTGCTAAACCAAAGGCCCGTTTACTAGTTTTCAATTTGAATCAGTCGATCCGGTCTGATTTTTCGAATCTTAAAATTATGTCTAGTTAACTCATTTTTCATAGTTGTTAGCTGCCTTGTATTAGTTCTCTGCCTTAATTTTGCAAGCTATATTAATTAATCTGATTTCCTCTTCTATTTTTTAAAATCTGTTTCAAGTGCATACTAAATTAAACCCACCCAACCCCCAAAAACATGCATATAATGAGAGGAAAAGAAGGAGAAAGGACAATTATGTTGAAACAACTACTAAGAGAGTTGTTTTAGTTTAATTAGAGGTAAAGCTTCTGCTCGAAAAGGTTACTTGGCTCAATAAAACCCAAAAAACTGTTTTTGGCAGTGGGGATGCATGCTTAGTGCTTGTTGGAATGATGATTAGGATTCCCAAATATATTTATTGGACAAAATTTCTCTAGTACATTTAGTTTTATACTCACAGAAAAATATATTTTTTTTATAAATTGAGATAAACTTCTCAATATATTTACTTTATATATTGTAAAAAATACTTTCAAAGCTATAATCTTGTTCCTACCCAATCGATCCCAAAATAGATTTTTAATAAAATTAAATAAGGAGATATCTATTTCAGATTCACTTTGAAAAGGTGGTGATCATCAGGGAGAAGTGGAAGAAGACAAAAGACTTGTACAATCCTCAAAAACAACTTTTTAATTATAATTTTTGAAATACAAAATAAATAGGAAAGAGAAATTTTTTCTCAACTTAAATTTATAAGTGCTTATACTAAATAGCGCTGAGTAAGTTCCACTGTAAGCGAAAGCTGAGATAGAATGGATGAAAAATTTTAATGATTTCAATGTAAAAAAATTCATAAAAATAAATTTAAATTAATACCTTTTATATTATAATATGTACCATAAAATTTCACTATTAATACCTTTTAAATTTAAAATATTATAATATTTAGGAAGAGTATTTTTTTCTTACATATTTTCACTATTAACATTTTACAATTCTATTTTTAAAAATTGTCGTGCTGTGAGGTTTTGTGACTCTTTGAATTATTGCTTCTGTCAATGAATTCATCTCCCAATCGAGGAGGATCGATACATGTTTCGATGCCATATTGAACTAATCGTTCAACTGACTAAGTTTGGAATATCCATTAGGCCAAAGGAATTTCCTACCCTGTGCCAGAACGTGTGATGTTTTGATTCTTCTATAATTCGTTACAATCTTCTTTTTCTCCTTTGCGGATTGGTTCTTATCAGCACTCGGTGTCCGCGATTTCAACTGTGATTTCTTTGATTAAGTTCAGGTAACAATGATGTAGCACAATGTTGCATATACATGCTGTAGTTGTTAATGTTACCTGATCAATAGTAGATCCTGATATTAAATTATTTGCAGCTCAAGACCAGACTTTGATAGTTTTTGGCGTCACTAAATGATATGAAGCTGTGAGACTTTGCTCAAGAATTTATGAACTTTTACTTCATTAGTGGTTTTCCTAGCTAGTTCCACCAATACCAATGCCAGCATATATTTTCTGAACCGTTATGTTGTGCAGCCGGACAAGATCGCTGCTGTAGAGACGCTGGACAGGAATTGTATTCATCTACTCACTTCACTTGAGGTCAGAGACGGAGTTGCGCACTTTCATTCCCGCATTGGCTGGGATTGAGGTTGGAGTTGGCTAGGCTTTGCAAAGGTTTAAGACCAGTAGGCTGCAATATGGCGTGGATGCCGCGAATCTTTGGGACAAATTTGACATCAACACTAGGTCCTTCTGCACCTTATTCCTCTAGATTCTTCTCCAAATCAGCTCCGTACATCAGTAATGCCTCCTTCCTTTCTCTACCATTTCTCCACGCTTCATTTTCATTCACTATTTGATATGCCCAAAGCAAAAATATCGGACAATTTTGGTAATTGTAAAAGCGGCCCTGTCAATGTGTAGATTTTAGCTTCGTAATAGCTGGTCTATTCAAAATCTGATCCCCCCCCCCTCTTGAATCTCTTGCACCTCTTAGTGCTGCCATTCGTTGGGATAAATGGGAATGAGGGTTTCATTGTTTTCTCGTTGTTGAGTTTGTATAACTTGGAGAAATAACCTGCTTTAAGCCTTACCCAGGATTAGCTATTCTAGAATTAAATAAGTGACCATGCTTCTTCAGTCTTAAAGTGTCCTCACATGTGGATAAGTCTTCTTGTTATTAAGTGGCAGACCTATGGATACGATAAAGTCTTGTTTTGACGCTTGCTACTGCAGCAAAGGTTGGAATCCCCGAGTTTGTAAATGGAATAGGGAATGGAGTTGAATCCCATGTTGCTAAGCTTGAAACAGAAATTGGTGACTTCCAGAAGCTTCTCGTCTGTCGTACCCTCAAGCTCAAGAAGCTGGGCTTTCCTTGCAAACATGTAATCCCAATCACATCTCTGCTTGCTTTCTCTCCATGCAGATACAAGAACATATTATCATTTGTAAAAGCACCTATGCATATGCCTTAATATTCATGCATATATGTCATGTCAATGACCAATATCTTGTGTCTTCAAGATATTTCTTAAATTTTTAAATTCTTGGTAATTTCTCTTAACACGTTTGTTGCTGAACTTTCATTGTTGTCTCTATTTTTTTGTACAAATTTATGGATTTATCATACACTTTGTTTCTGTTCGTTAAATCCTTCTTTTCTTTGGCTGGTGTCATTATTCAAATTTTAATATTTTTGTTTTCCCACCAAATGCCACTTTATGAACCAGATCTGTTATGCTCAGGTCCTTTTTATTTGGAATTTGTCTTAGAATCTGTTAGCTTCGTGTTTTTACCTTTTTATTTTTTGGCTCAGAATGGATGCTTACCCAGTTTTCGCCAGAAAGTATGCCAATAGTGCAGCATTATTTCCTGGCATCTTGCTGGTATAATTTGACAGTACGATTATGTCCTATAGCTATGCTTCATGTACAGAACTTTATTGGATTCTAGAAGAATAAGCAGCTGGAATCTGAATTCACCTTTATTGAAGTGGATGATAGATGTCAACCGTCTTATTTTGTTCCGCTGCTAAAAATAATTGTAAATCTCACTAGTGCGTGTGTTATATTGCGTTCTGATGTTGCACGTCATCTTCTTACAGCTGATTGGAAGCAGGTTCCTGATGGCTCCCTTGTACGAAAGTTGAACTGACTTGCGTTTTCAAGCAATTGTTTGTGGCTAGCGCTTAGTAATAGCAGGTCTTTTGTGGTTATATGGGTAAAAGGTGCTTCCTTAACGTACTACATAGCATTCTACCCCTTGATTGACTCTGTCGCTGATAGAATGCCACGACTTATATACAGTAGAAAGAAGAGAAAATTTGGAGGGTATAGGGATGGTTATGCTATGAAGAGTAACTTCCCTGCCATGCTGTCATATGTTGCCTAATGTGTTGTCAATGATCTGAGTGAGTTTATTATGCGTCGTCAATTTCTATGAGGATGTGGTGTCAATTTCCAAGGGGTTAGGATGCTCAGTTATTTTGATTTCATTGTAATATATACGTACTGGACTGATTATTAGGGAATCTATGTGAGCTATTATTCAGCCCTTTTATGGGAGATTAGATTTTCTTGGTGGCTTTTTTCTATTAGATTATTTGGACCTAGCTGAAGAACGATAACTCACTGGCTTGTTAAAAAGGCTGCAGGGGTATGACCATTTTATCTTTGGCAGAAATAAAGGTTTTGTGATGTTTCCACTATCTTTTTTTAAGACACCTTTAATTGATATTCTTTTTGGACCATAAGACATTAAAATGCGTGGGGCCTACATGCAAACTCTTTGTAACCTATAGTTTTTGCTTTGCAGAGGAAGTTAATATTGAAATATGCACACAAGTACAGGCTGGGATTATGGAGGCCTCGAGCTGAACTAATCAAATCGTGATCGGTTTCTTAATAACTTTTCTTTATCACACCTGAAGTTCTAGATGCGCCAATATGTGAATGCTGGATTTCGCATGGAAAGAACAAGTCTATTGCTTCTGATAATACTCAACTTCATTCCATTCAGAACATGTGGATAATTTTTGGTATTTGCACCATTGAAACACGAGACTTGTGCTAATTGACCGTCGGTGTGGCTGGTGCATTTACTGCATTTGTCTAATCGTATGACTTGTTTTTGGCAAGTATGAGACTGATGAATTGAATGATTCAGCAATGCTTCATTTATTCCATGATAGCTATTGTAAAACTCAACGATGCTCTTTATTTACTCTTTTTTTTTCTCCCCCCTGGTGTCAAGCGCATGTATCTTCTTATTCTACCAAGTCTATTTGAAACACTATCAATCCTTAAAATGTGAGCACTTTTAAACTTTGGTTTGTTATGTCATGAGGAATAAATCCTTTCTCTTAGGTATAATCTGATCAACGAATGCTCTTTAGTTTTGCAGTCATGTGCATCCCTTCCTAATTGTTCAATAATTGATCAGATCTGATATTAACTTGTGGTTGAATTATGAAAGTATGATGTGAATATGATTATGACAATAGTAAAAATGAAATTAATGCAAACATGGAAGAAAAAAATGAAAAAAAGATAAATTTAATTTTCAGATAGGTACGAAATGCAACTTATAGAAAGATCTAATCCTATTTCAAAAGTTATAACTTATATATAGGATTAACGACCACCGAAAGTAACAATTAATGGAACTTACCATCCTCCCACTTTCTTTTTCGTTTTTTTTTTTCCTTGGGTGCTTAAGGTCATAGACCTGCTGAGTATGGGGGCCATAATCAATGCAATGCTTTCAAAAGTGAAAACACCATTCCACTCGAAAGAAAAAGGTAGGCTTCAACTTAATTTAAGGCCAAACGCTTTGTAGTATAATAGCATTGATGCTTTTCTATAGATTGTAACTGAGAGGTCATCGGTTCAATTCTGCTTATAATCTCAAGTTGTTAGTGCCTGTCCTTTTAATTAAAAAAAAAAAAAGCATAGATGGTTACAGAATGGTTTGTCCTTGGGCTTCAAATGTCAGTACGTGCCTAGGGTTTCCCTTTCTTCAAGGATTCATGTCTTGGTTCCTTGTACAATACTTATTTAACTCTGTGGTGGAGCTCCCATTGTGCTGTGGCTATCCATTCCCATTCCATGGCAGTTATTTAGCAGGGATTCCATGGGCTTGATTTCCTTAGAAATTGATGTGGCAAGGACCAGAGTGGTATAGCTTCAGTATCAGTTACTATTCATATGAGAGATAGCACGCAAACCAAAGAGTATATGATACTCTTGATAAGCCATAATTCATTAGAGATTTATAAGATGCATAAAGTATTTTGATATTAACATGCTTTACTCTCATTCTATTCTCATAAAACAGATTTCTTTAAAAACAAAATTAAAGAGGTAGGTACTAACAAGCAGGATCAAACCCTTGATCTACCATTTATAGAGGAGCTTTTATGTCACTAGGTGACAAGACCGTTTGCCATAAAAGAGAAATTTAGAATGCATATCAAGATTATTACTTAGAACACTTGCTTGGGCTGTAGGCATTATGAATATTTAGCAGCCTACAATACAGATAGTACAGAAAAACATAATAAATGCTAAATTTAGTATATATCGTGTTTATTTAACAGTTAGTCAGAAGATTTGACTTCCATTTATTGTGAAAGACAAAGCAATTCCAGTACATTGTTCTAACTCTCAAAATAACTGGAGTCAAATCTCCTCTAGCTGTCATAAATCTGATATTTTTCAAAATAAAGAATTCATGTAAAGAGATTACCTCATAACCTGTTTCCATGATGAGAACCTCGTCCTCAATTCATTGTTCAAACATTGGCAAGCGAAAAAAGGACACTTGATGCCAAGATTGAAGATAAAATTTCTTAAAGGAGTTCATGCTTATAAATCATGTGGCTTAAAGGCTAACTATGATGTTATCAAGCCAGTGGCCACAGGATAAAACAAGCAGAATAGTGGAAGTAAGAACCAAAAGACGTATCATATATTCATAGTAGCCCAAGAGTAGAGCTGAAACAGATTAACTTGAGACAGAAGATTATCGATCCTCAGGTGCCAAATCCAAGATCCAGATGGAGCAGCACATTTCTTGCATGGGGAAGAATTTATGAACATAGTAGATCAGTAAAACTCCAAAGAATCAAGACAATGAACATGCTAAGAAACTATAGTTAACTCCAATTGATTGATTTTGGCCTCTTGGTGCATGCCCAGATTCCAAATAAGTAAGAAGATTGACAGGATAAATTTTTAAATCTGGTCATAAGAGGAGTAAGCACAGGACAACACCAATTAACAAGACACAAATACCAAAAGAATTTCAAAAGGGGAGAAACTCTTAAAGCTTCAATGCCACCCTCCCATGCATGAATGTGCATGTCTTGTGTAGACAGATATACACAAAATAATTTCACTAGAGGAGTAGGTACAGGACTGTACCAATACGTGACAATTTAATTTGAAGTTTGAGCAAATTCTCTGAGTTCAGTAGGTTCCTCTCTGCACCATCAAAATGAAATGGAATGTGTAATCCTGGTTCAATAGTTATGACCTGCAAAATAAATAAATGAAAAAGAACAAATTGTTAACTAATATGTGAATGAACGATGTCAATCAGCACGGCTATAGCATGCAAACAATAAAACTCTTGCATGATCGCCATGTTCCTATATAAGGAAAGGGCAAAAATTGTCATTCTCGGCCAGAAAAATATCCCTGGGTGTAATTTTTTAAGACTTCCTTCAGTTAAATGTAGCATGCTTTAGAAGACCTTGACTATCAAATACTTTTAAACATATTAGCTGGAAATATCTGTTGCTCTTAGCGCATCCAATGAAACTCTATAGGACTAAGGCAGGAATGAATATGGACACGTTATATAAAGTTCCAGTGGTTGAGTTCATCTCAATTTAGAGAAACTTAAGGCAAGAAAACTTACAACACCTGCCTTGAGAGGATAGTCATAGCTGATCCTTGAACAATCATGTATATCCACTACCAAGTAGTGAGCTAGACCAATAAAAGATGAACATACAGGTCCAGTCTGTATTTATCTTTTCAAACTAGCCTAAAAATTTGTAGAGCCAACAAATAATTCTACTAATCTTTGTACACAGAGATTAACCAAGCTGTATTTTTCAAGTATGCATAAAGAAACCGATAGAAGTGGGGTTCAGTGTATGGTAGGCACTGCTTGGAACACCTCTCAAAATTCCAATCCCCTTGAGTCCTTTCTGGAGCATTTCAACCTAAGCAACCAGACCATTTCAAATAATGTAATTAAGGTAAACAAGCTTCAAGTCTGAAGTAGTTAGTTGAATAAACAGAAAGATCAAGTGAAGCAAAAGTAAAGTGCCAGTAAAAAACATACCGTTCTAGCAAAAGAGATACTAAAAAGTTGTCAGAACACACATATGACTGTTGCTGATTATGCAAAATAGTATGATGGGTTAAACACTTATAAGATATCGGTCATCATGCATAGGGTTGATTGCCTCAACCAATATGGCATAAAAATTTAAAATCTTTTCTTTTGGCACATTAATTCAAAATACAAGGGAAAAAAATATATCGGAAACTGTTATTAACCTTTACTCTGTTTTTTTTTTTTTGGGTCCTTAAGTGTAAACATTTAGAGAGAGAAAAGCTTGATGACTGAGAATTGTTACAACTCTCCTTTCAGTTAGTCGCTGTGCCATTCTATAATGATAGAATTCCTAAATACTTAAATGCCCTAAATTTGAAATATGAAATATGAAAAAAAATTAAATAACCCTTAATTTGAAATATGAAATATGAAAAAATTAAATAACCATAATAGTTAAATAAACAACAACTTTAATTTATCAAATAAGAACAATTAAGATAGCAACAACTAATTTCACAAAATAAATTGTTAAAATTGCTACGCTTTAAAATTTTTGAGATGAATTTGCACGCAAAAATCTTTTAGGCGCCCAACTGAGTGAAAATTTTTGAACGAATTTGTATCTTAACCTTTCAAAATACCTCTTACTTTATATAGGAATTAAGACATTTTAAATAACCATATGAGATTCTCATATTTTGTTAATTGATGTCTTTCTCTAAAACTTAAATTTAAGACCTTATTTAAAAAAGTCCTGATTTTATAGTAGGTCAGCCCAGCTGTTGTTTCTTATTATATCACACTATCGCTTGTAAGGTGACTTCCACGATACCTCATGATGCTAGTCTTCTCTTTTTTCCCTTTCAGTCATTGCTGAAAATTTGAAAGTCTTCCAACCCCATCATGCAAATTAGAAGCCCTGCTTGACTCTAGAAGCAAGCGAACAAGTCAAATGGACCACACTCACAATTTCAAAGCGCGTGGGGACGAGGCTTTTCTTAAATTGCTTTGCCATCCTTTGCATATATTAATGTTGCTATGCACCCTTCAAGAATTTGGAAATGAAATGACGATATTGAAATGTGGAGAAATGGCTCCATTATCCCTCTGATTCACCTGCCTTATTAATTCTTTTCTGATAAAAAAAATTATAGATACTTAATCCTCAGCAATTTATTTATCCACAAAAAATATTTTAAATCAAAATATATCCCCATCTGCTGTGGCCAAATTATATATGTTTATACATATATAACTGAAGATTTCCTTTTGTTAAAAAACACAAAAATATACAGTTTCAAACATCATTTTCCTATTCATCTGAGTTACTTTCAAATGCGTAATATTGTCAGAAATGTTTACTAAACTTAATCATAGTAATTAACGAATTATACAAATCTCGAAGGACATGATCATTTTCATTTCATTAATTATTAATGATAACAACAATTAAGACAATGATGATCACTAGTTTCAAGAAAATTACATCACTTCACATACAAACTTAACTTAAAAATAGCGTTAAGGTGCAAATTTACTATGTAAGTTTAAAATCATGATAACTTTTTTAATGTTAACAATATTATCTGTCAATATAACCAATTAGTTTTTTATGGTAATGGGCAAAATTGCTATGATTCAAAATTTTTAAGACAAATTTGCACATAAAAATCTTTCAGGTGCCCAATTGAGTGAAAATTTTCAGACGAATTTGTATCTTAACGCTTTCAAAATATCTCTTAGGACTTTATGAATTAAGACATTTTAAATAACCATGAGATTCTCATATTTTGTTAATTGATATCTTTCTCTCAAACTTAAGTTTAAGACCTTATTTTAAAAAGTCCTGATTTTATAGTAGGTCAGCCCAGCTGTTGTTTCTTATTATATCACACTATCGCTTGTAAGGTGACTTCCACGATACCTCATGATGCTAGTCTTCTCTTTTTTCCCTTTCGGTCATTGTTGAAAATTTGAAAGTCTTCCAACCCCATCATGCAAATTAGAAGTTCTCCTTGACTCTAGAAACAAGCGAACAAATCAAAAGGCTTGGCTTTTCTTAAATTGCTTTGCCATCCTTTGCATATATTAATGTTGCTATGCACCCTTCAAGAATTTGGAAATGAAATGACGATATTGAAATGTGGAGAAATGGCTCCATTATCCCCCTGACTCACTTGCCTTATTAATTCTTTTCTGATAAAAAATTATAGATACTTAATCCTCAGCAATTTATTTATCCACAAAAAATATTTTAAATCAAAATATATCCCCATCTGCCGTGGCTAAATTATATGTTTATACATATATAACTGAAGATTTCCTTTTGTTAAAAAACACAAAAATATACAGTTTCAAACATCATTTTCCTATTCATCTGAGTTACTTTCAAATGCGTAATATTGTCAGAAATGTTTACTAAACTTAATCATAGTAATTAGCGAATTATACACATCTCGAAGGACATGATCATTTTCATTTCATTAATTATTAATAATAGTGGGAGATGAGAGGGATATTCACTCAGAAAAAAGACAAAGAAAATCCAAGTCATATTCCGTTCTTTAGAAAACACAAATAATATTTTATTATGTCTTTTTTTTTAACCAGCATATTTTATTATTTCTAGTTCTTTGAGGGGAAAAATAAAATGAGATGACATGTGTGTATATGAATATGTGTTTGTGTTAAATGGTGCTGCTTGTTTTAGGTTTTGTGTCTCGTGAGAATTTCTACTCCATTATTTAATTTTCTTAAAAAACATTAAGAATTTAATTTTATGGTGAAGTAAATGTCCCAAAAATTTATAAAGAATAATTGAATTAAACATTTTTATAACTTGATCAAACTCCTTTTACATATATATACAACTATATATACTGTTGGCAAAAAAGGAAAAAAAAAACTATATGTACTATCCGGCACTACATATTTGTGTCTTCGGTCCAAGTAGGAGTTTTTTTTTTTTTTATAGAATACAATTTATAATGAAACGAATTCAATAATTTGATTGGATATAAAAAAGATATGAGAAGTCAATTTCCGCACATCTTAATAAGACGAAAATAAATCGCATTATTCATAATATATAAGTAATGTGGTTTTCCATTGATTTTATATGTTATATTAACAATTAATATTTATAGTATATAAATGAGGATATACAATAGATTTATTAGAAAAATTGAAAATAAAAATGAAAAATTTAGTTCAGTCAAGTCAACCAAGGCAGCTCAAATTATATATAGCTAACCATATATATTTATCCCGGTCCCTTTTGGCCGAGCACTTTAGAAAAGTTCAAGCACAGTGCCAACTTTTTTGTTGCTCTCTCTCACACATCCCTTCTTCCTCCCCCTTCCCCTCCCCTTCTCACAGAGCCAACAATCAGATTTTTTTTTTTTGGTCAAAAAGAGCCAACAATCAGATTGATCGATGGTTCAACCTCCTGATCTCTTTCCTCTCTCATGGACCTTCATATTCTTCACATTTGGGATCCTAGGCGGGGTCGTTTCGGATCCACAGACCCATCTTCTGAACAGCGAGTGTAATCCGTACTTCATTTCCAACGTATCTCTGGGCTCCAATGTCTCCGTCTTCAACCAAAACCTAAACGGAACTCTGCGAGACATCAGAGAGCAGATCTGTGTCCAGAACAAGCACTTCGTCACGGCACAGCAAAGCAATGGAGGAAATCCCGTTGCTACGCTTTTTCAATGCAGAAACTATCTCTCCGTCGCCGACTGTGTAGCCTGCTTCAATGCGGCTACCGATCAAATCCGCTACCAATTAGTTCTAGATCCAACTATAAATAAAATATAGTGGCAACCTAAAACATTCTCCTAGGGAGCAATTTTGGAATTCTAATTGCAAAATGGACCTAGTTATTTATATGCAAATACAGTACCGCTACTCTAGAATGATGCAAGCATACTCTAAATGCAAATTTGTTATGATTATGCACCTAAGCAAACAAATGCAGACTACAGCTATATGTTTAATGCAGATAGGGATGTGATCCCAAATATAGGACCTGGCTTAGGTTCCCGGCAATGGATGGGCGTAAAAAATAATTGGGACCAAGTTATGGAAGGTACTGAGAGGGTGGTTCTTTCTGGGGGGAGGGTACTGTTAAGTGGAAGATGGAAAAGTATGACATGTTCTCTCTTAAGTTTGCCTACATTATGTGAAGAAAGCTTATGAAGCCTTGTTTAGTAGATAATTTTTTTCTCCACAAATCTCTGGGAATGGTGAACAATGGGAAGCCTGGCTGTGGAGGCACACTGAGATTACATGCGAAAGTATTTAGATGCTTTTATGCTGATCAGTTTGCTTAATGAGTCTGAGGCGTGCATGGGATGGACTCGATAAATGATTCTGCATATTCCAATTTTGTTGATCCAACAAAGTGGGACAATAGAGGCATACTCAAAAGAGATATAATTTAAATGATTAATTAAATTACTACCTCCAGTCCTAAATATAAAAACCAATTTGTAATGTAAATTAGCTTTTATATTTAGAACCAGAGATAATATTTAAAGCTTAAATTATATGACATTATGTTAGTTCTTAATAGCAGTAAAATTGAAATTTTTATTTTAAAAGTAACATCAAGAATTAAATTTTTATGTTTAAATTTCCTAAACAAATTTTTGCCGCTTTAAGAGGGTTACCCAAGATGAGGCGTACTCTCATGAAAATGAATGTTAAAAAAATGGCTTGGGCAAGCGACATAAATTTGATCCATGTAGCTCTTAACCTCCTGCAGTTATATTAATTAACCTGAGTGAGTGCATGGTCCCTTTATAGGCATAGCAATAGTAGAATATAAGTAAAACCTAGTGCCGTTTGAAAAACCGAAATGATCAATTAAGTTGGTATACCATCTCTGCCTGAAGATCTTTGCAGAAACTACTTTGCCGTAATCAAGTACCTATAATAGGGTGATTCTTTTGAATGTTTTCTATAACTCTGAAATTATCTTCCTCGTTTATTCTGTGTTTCCATATTTCAGGGGAACCCTTTTTTGGGTGGGTTTGATCACCATCCCTTGTGTGCAGTTCTGTGTATGAAATTCTTCCATCAATATTTCAGACAAGATATGACATTTTCCTTCTCTGCTTTTATGCTATGTTCTGGTGATAATGTATATTTGTTTGACCTGATTATGGGTAACCATTTTAATTCACATTTATACAGCAAAAGATGAAGACACCCAACTAGACTTGCTGAACGAGGATACAACAACATAGTCGTGGCAATGACAAACTACCCAGATTATATTGCACAATTCATGTTTCAATGTTTCATTGTACTCAAATCTTCAGTAATGTAATGAAGGCGAATGCTTACTCCAGTTTTTTCCTTCTTCAATATTATTATTATTATTTTCTGGGGGTTCAAACTCGCATCGCCTTCCTGATGGAATAGAAGTGGAGACAGTAGCATTTGATCGAGATGAACTATTACTAAGCATCTCTTCTATTCCCCACATTAGAATCAACATAAACAGGCATAGTGGGTCGCTTGTGATCTATTAAGCCACCTTTGCTTTCGATCATATCAACAACTTCAAACATTGTTGGCCTTGCTGCAGGAGATGCTTGCGTGCAAAGCAATCCAATCTCTATGATTTTCTTTACTTCTTCTGCATCATACTCATTTGGATCTAAGGTTTCATCCACAAACTCCATGTGCATACCTCTCTCGTACAGTTTCCAAGCCTGCCAAGGGGCATCAAAGTCATACAAGATAGAGGGAAAAAGATTGTGTGGTGTTGAGCAGTCAAAAATAATCGTTTGTCACGCTATATTGAAAATAATTTGATTAGTTAAATCTGCATTTGTAATTTCTTCAAATAAAAACCTTTCCTTTGGTATATCAGTTTTGAGAATTCGCCTACTCTTTGAAGAAGGAATTCGCCTTGATCATCATTCTTTAATTCACCACTCTTTTGCCCACTTATAATTTCTAAGACTACAACACCATAGCAATAGGTGTCAACCTTCTCAGATAATTGTCCATGCATTACATACTCAGGTGCAGTGTATCCCCTAGATAACAAAAGCAAAAGGATCAAAAACTTACCATATGTAAGACACAAGACGCAACAAGACACAGAAACTTACACGACCAACGACAAAAACAAATTTCAACTATTCATGTGCAACTTAAAAGTGTTGTATCACATTTCTAGCGAGTCATGAACATACACAAGTCTTCATGCTTTGTGGAAACAACTAAACATTTGAGAAAAGATATAGTTGCTAGAGTTTGTCGCGTTTGATCAGCAAATGAGTTGTTACAATCATTTGTGCCAATATGATATATAGAGTGCAGAAAATATGAATAATCACATATGTTATTACTTACATTGTTCCCACAAATTTTGTATTGAGATGAGATTGGTCCCTTGGCAAAAGCCTTGCCAATCCAAAATCTGCAATTTTAGGCTGGAAATCATCATCCAAGAGGATGTTGCTGGGCTTTATATCCCTATGTATGATGCAAACGTGAAATCCCTCATGAAGATGTGCCAAACCCCTTGCAGTGCCTAAAATTATACCATAACGTTGCTTCCAATTGAGAGAACCTCTATCTTCACCTATTTCCAGCACTTTAGATAGTAAGGGAAAGGGAACAAAAAAACATAAAAATAGAGAAAGCAGATGATTGTCAACTACAAAGGAAATTTCTTCGAGTACTAAATTGAATATACCAAATAAGAACTGGCCAACATTGTTGTTCTTCATGTACTCGTAGACAAGGAATCTCTCTTGGCCTTTGCTGCAACATCCAAGAAGTCGAACAAGATTTCGATGATGAACATTACTTATTAGCTTCACTTCACTTTCAAAATCTTCATCCATCTTTTTGGATTGCTCTAGAGCCAATTTCTTTATGGCAATTACTTCTCCATTTTTCAGAGTACCCTGTTCAATGAAGAGATCATATTTCTAGACTATAGACTGTGCTTGAGGGAAATGCCATCCTTTAATTGAGAATTAGACACATTTTCCTGTGTATTTCATGGAATCTAAGAAATACATTGTACTTTCTATATATCTTTATACAAAAAAGCCTCTATACGAAAGTGTCTCTTGAAAAAAGATATGGACTGTAATAATACAAATGACTGTTTGCGTGTGAGTTTTTTTTTTTTGGGGGGGGGGGGTTTTACCTTGTATACATCACCAAAACCTCCTTCTCCTAATTTATTCTCTTCATTGAAATTTTTTGTTGCAGACTTCAGATCTTTATACCTGTAGTTAACTGGGCCTTTCAACTCAGTTGCTCCCAAAATGTCAACTGCAAGAAAAACCACAATTAGAAGTAGTTAGGGGTTCATCCCTTTCAAATTAAAACCCTCATATTCCTTTGGCAGGAAAAAGTTAAAACTAGAGCATCACAATGAATCTTGACTAATAAAGATTTTTCTAGTTATCTTACCTCTATGAACTCTCTTGAACAATGATCGTCTATACAAAGCAAATAATGCAAGAAGAATCAAAATAAAAGATGCACTTCCAACGACTCCACCAATAATGGTCTTCTTGCTTGAATCTCCTACGAGTCACAACTGTTTGAAGTTAAATTGTATTATATTTGCTCATGTCAATTGTTTCTTGGCATGCACTGCACATAGTCATTCAGGAGTTTAAAGTTTAGAACTCTACCTTGTTTCAAGATGCGTTTGATATCGGTGGTCTGATTAGCAGTAAAAAATGCAGAGGTGGAGTATCTCATGAAGCAACCAGCATAAAAAATCTTAGCATTTGAGTTGGGAATACAAATCTGAAAATTTCTTAAGCCAGACTCCAAGCAATCCTGGCAGCCACTTTGAGTGACAGTCTGGAGACATTGAGCAAAGGCATAAATATTTGAACCATTACTGTTGGGTACTGGCGTTATAGTGGCTGCAAAGAAACCAGGTATTCTTGGTGTTGCTTCTACCAGATTCTTTAGCCCTTGTTGCACAGTTGAAGCAAGTTCTGTGGAGTTTTTAGCCACAGGATTCCCACACACAATGTGGTTCCCACCATCTGTGGACTGGTCGAAGAAAATACTGCTCTCATACCTTGAAAAACACACAAAAATATGCCATCTTTATGATTCTAAAAAATGTCACTTTTATGACCACATTAAGGGACATCGGTTACCTGAGATGTTAGTGGTGTGATTGTTTTATCATTTTATGGTGTTGCAAACTGTGCAGTTGTCTCTACTGTGGAACACTTTTCAATCAGTTGAAGGATTTTATGTGTTTAGAATTAATATACCCGCTTGGAGGGGTTCGAAGAAAATCGATAGAGGTGTCACTGAGGACAGTTGAAAAGATTGTCTTTAGCCTATAAAGAAAAGCAGAGCAACCAAGGATTTTAAGCATAATGACGACAAAGCACGGCAACAACAAAGTTGTTAACTCCATGATTCATCAACCCAAAATCATCGGGGCTTAAGGTCTTCTCCCATGGCCATGGGTGAGCAACGGCCAAAAAAGTCCGAACTCTCAAGCTTCTCGTCATGCGCTTCTTGGTAGCAAATTTCTGTGTCACAAACCCGAACAACAAGAAATGCAGAACCAAAGATCTCATGGAACAATAAAAATACAGCAAGATTTCGTCGTCGTCGCTCAGCATGATTTGAGGTAAATTTCAGAAAATTTCTGCAAAGTTTCAGAGCTAAAGCAAGGGCGGAAATTTCAGAGCATAACCACGAACAAATTCATCGACGAAGAAGAAAAATTCATCGACGAAGTTGTGCATGCCCTGGGTTATCACTCCGTCATCCTCTATCAGAGCAAGAAGGAGATAGCCGAAAAGGCAGGAGGATGAGCGGCGGTCGCAGAAACGGCGTTGGGCAAGGGACTGTGACGAGTGTGACGGTAAAATGGAGACATGCGACGGTGACTGGGAAGAGGGATTGAGAGCAGTGGAGAGAACTCCCTGTAATCGGGGCCCATTCGTCTTTGGAAAAGAAAATGATTAATAAATGGAGTTAACATAATTAAGATTTAATATAATTTTTGTTCCCTTAGATTTACCCTGGATTCTAGTCTCTCGAGTTCTAAATAATAAATTTTAGTTTTTTAAATTTCATTTCATTTAAAATATTGATCTTTATAATCTAATAAAAATTTAAATTATTTTATTCTTTAAAGAGCCAAAATCTATAGTTTGAAAATTAAAGGACCAAAATTAAAATAAAAATAAACTTGAGAGATTATAGATTATATTAACCCTATAATTTTTATACATTAAGTTTATTCATGTTTTGATTTTAATCCTTTAAATTTTAAAATTATGAGTTTTGATCTCTCAAGAAATAAATTGATCTAAATTTTATTAAAGTATAAAGACTAATATTTAAAGGACTAAAATTAAAATGAAATAGACATGTCAAATATTCTGTTAAACCCAATTAAACAAAATTATTCTCACACATCTTTTTGGGGTGAATCTCGCTTTGAATTTTAGTGGCGTTTCCGGTTTGTCTTTCAAGTTTCAACAATTCTTTTGTGCAAACAAAGCCTAAAGCCTTAGAAATTTAATGACTTGTATATCTTAATGGCCGAAAATATATCTTCATGTTGTAATTTCGTATAATCCTTCTCCCGTAACTTTTTTTAAAATCTTTTTGGATTAATACAAACTTTGATCTCTTAAGTTTAATCTCATTTAAGTTTTAATCCTTTAAATTTTAAATCACAGATCTTGGTTCTTCAAATTTCTTTTCATTTAAAATATTAATTTCTATAATCTAATAAAAATTTAGATCATTTTATAGAACCAAAACCTATAATTTGAAATTTGAGGGACCAAAACCAAAATGAAGGTAAAGTTAAAGGACCAAAGATTATATTAACCCTAATCTTTTTAACTAAATTAAGTATTTTAAAACAAGTTAAAATAAATTAGGGCAATAAATACATAAAAATTAAACTTTTTTTAAGTAAGTTATTATTTAATAAGGAAGCAAATAAATGAGAGAAATACCGGTAATAAAATAAAACACCAAAAAAAATATAGAGTGAGAAAAAGATGATAAGAATGAATTAAAAAAAAAATTAAGGAGTGAAATTGGTAAAAATATATTTAATGTTTAAATACCTTTTAGTTACATCTTATGAAAAAACCAAGCCAATTCAAATTTGATAATCTTATTAAAAGGAGGGGGAGGGAGTAACATTTTGGCTTAAACTCTTAATTTTATTAGTATTTTTAAAAAAAAATCATTAACTTCAGATCATGATTTTTTTTTACCAATTATTGTTATTGAAAAAGGAAAATCATCTTGTAGGTGCCTAAAATTTGCCTTAATTTCTAATTTGGTGTCTTTGTATTTTATTCTGTTAGTATAATTAACTTTTGAATAAGGATTAACGGTACTAATAGAAAAAAAAATACATAGATACCAAATTAAAAGTTAAGAGAAACTATAATTATCTCCAAAATAGTTTTTTCCTACAGAGAATACTTTGTTAAGATTTAAAATTTCAATGTGAACATGTTTTTTTAAAGTCGGCATATTTTGTTAACAAAGGTTAAAAAACCATTTTATAAAATTAAAAAGGCCAAAACAAAACCTTATCCAACAAAGAAAAGAAGTGCAATTTTGCCTCTCTTAGACATTATACAATTATGGGTCTCATTCTTTAACTCCAGCGAAACTCTTGTTTTAAAAACAATTCTTATAATTAGGACCAGTTAATATAAAAGAATATTAAAAACAACATGTTTATCTCTTTTTTTTTTAAAAAAAAAAAGGTCAAAGTTGGTCGGATACCTGAGGAAGCAACCTTCGTATATGACCCGGGCACCAGTGGCGGAGACCGAGCAGTTGTCGTATATATGAACGGCGGCGAAGTCGAAGCAAGTGAGGCAGTCTTTGATGGAAAGGTAGTTTCTGCACTGAAAAACGCCGTACGCCGGATTGCTACCCTTCACTGCCTGCGCCACCGCGGAGTGTTTGCTCTGGTTGCTGACCTGCGCTCTCAGGCTTCGCATCGACGCGTTTAGGTTCTTGTTGAAGATGGCCACGTCACTGACATTATAGCTGCTGCACCCTGATTTCACATAACTGAGCTGCGGCTCTGAAACGACGCCGTCAAGAGTCCACCATGTCCAGATTGTGAAGCTCAACAAGAAGATGAAGGACAAGGGATTTTGTTGCAGGTTTAGCAGCAGCATGGTGTTTTAGTCTTATTCCTTGCAGAGTGTAGAGAGAGAGAGAGACAGAAAGAATGAAGAATGAACAGTGAAGGCGGATATCTCTTTGAAAAGTATAAGCCAGCTTGATGCTTCAAAGTCACTTCAAATTTCTGATATAGATGTTCAATTATCATTGATTTTTTCTCCCCTGGCCTCTAATAAATATAACCCTTAATTGGTGATTTTATTTTGATCCTAAAAACCTCATTTCTCTAATAAAAGCTTTTAACTTCTATGTTTATTCTAGTTGCTGGCATAAGAGTGCGTTCAAAAAGCACAATTAATGATGAAGGGAGTTTTTCAGCATACTTGTCAACTTAGAATCCATCTAGAATCACTTATAAGTAATTTTTCATCGTGCTTCACAGAATATGAAGTAAATGTATGAAAGAAATTTTATTCCGATCTACATAAAACATGCTATCCATTGAGATAGATCTTTCAATTAACAATCTATCCAAAGATTTGGTTTTGGATAGGGTTCAATGACGTTGTACGATCCATGTAGCCGATCCTACCTAATGGAATAAGGCTCTATTGTTGGTTACATAAAACATGCTTATAAATCATTTTTACCATCATACCAAACAGGACCTTACTTTATGTGCTTATGAACTTACCCACTGGACATCATATAATATTCTTGCTTACTTTAAGTATTATATAATTTTTTTTTTTTGCATACGGGGATTAAATACACATTAAATGAAAGAAACAAATGAAATTATACGGACAAAACTATCATATAATGCTCATTTGCAGAGTTTTTAAGCTGCGCTGAACACATAGCAAGTTAATTTCATCGGGGAAAAAAAAACAAATAGCAATTTAAACGAGTTTGTACGTTTAATTAGAAAAATGATGTTAAAACAAATAATAAAAGTACTTTTCAATAAATTAATATTAAAAAGTTGCATGAACCATGCGGAATCTAATCTAAATCCTATATATATCTAGGCTTATTAGGGATGCATAAATTTCTTCGATCTCCCACCCTTTTAATTTGCATCCCCTAACTTTTTTTGGGTCTTCCTTTTCTTTTAAAATTAATCCAAATAATGAGAATTGGGCATATTTTATGGTCCACATAAATAGCCCTGATTTTGTATCAAGAGATAAAAGCATAGTTAATAAGCCAGTCTATCCCACAAAAGTCTTCGTCACTTTTCTCGGTAAGTTTTGTCCCCTTGCCTTTTGAAAAACGGGAAAATTTAGGCAATAACCAAAGGATCATCATGTGAATTCTCCTTTTTCCTTTTTAAGAGAACAATAATTAGTGTATGAATTATATAACATATTAAATCTAGTTCTTTTTATAATAAATACAAATAATCAATTTATAAATATAAAAATTAGTTGAAATTAATTAAAAGTAATGAATATGTTTTTTAAAAAGAACCCTTATTACGGAGAGACTAATAAGATGCGATCTAAGCAGTAGAGAGACTAAGTGCCTATTTGGTTAAGTAGTAGGATCTCAAATAAGCTCGTTTAAATCCAAATAAGTGATTATGAAGCACGCTTGAGTTGTTTGGGTAATTTTTATAAAATCCCAACAAATCGTGATTTTACCTCCTACCGCACTTTTAGGATAAGCAACAAAAATAGCTTATGGGTTTGAAAAATTCCAATCAATCTTCAGCAATTAAATTTTCTCCAATATACCCTTTGCTCATTCAGTGCGCCTCTCTATTCCATCCACTCCTGACACACATCCTTTCCGAAAACAGCCATACTAATAATCATTCTAATAGTAATTATTTTAATTTTTTGTTTTTTTTAAAAAGCATATGATATGAAACTATTTTTCTTTTAATTTTATCTAAAGACATTTTTTAAAAAAATCAGATAAAACTTGAACGGATGAATACATATGATTGAAACAATGCGATACAAATATTTAGATAATATTCTAATCTGATTCTGATTCTGGTTCGAGGAGCATCGTTAAATTAAGAAAATAAAAATAATATTTAAATATTCATGTCATTTATTAACTTATATTTAATAAAATTTATCATTAATATAATAATTATGAAAATGCAAACAACTTTATGAACTTCATGTCCTCTTTAGCAATTATACATCTATAAGTAATTTTAATAATAAAAAGCAAACACAATCACAATTCTTAAAATCACTTATAAAAAAAAATCCAAACAGAAATCACGATTAGCCAGTGTTACCTATAAAATTCACGATTATCTAAAATCATAGTTATTCACCGCTAATCCAAATAGGCCCTAATCAATAATTAGTGAGGCAAAAAAAAACAATACTTAAATAGGTTAAGAACATGTTCATTCTCAAAAAATATATTATATAGGTTAGAGGGAGGATTGTTCTAAGGGGTGTTTTGGCATCCTTCAATAGCAATAAAAAAAGTACAAGCCAATAAATTTTTTTTATATAATTATCTTTATATCGTAAAATTATTTTTAAAAAACTAATCCAAACCTAATTAACATCTGAAGAGAGTAAAGAGATATGCGATTAGCATGTAAAGCCAATATCTTTGTAGCCATGTGAGATTCGATGGATAACTGTAGGAGCGAATAAGTCATACTTAGGAGTCCTTAATTTTCATGTGTGTAAATTTTCATAATTGGTGTCATTTTTCAATCTCTGGCAGGTCATACCATTCATGGAAAATTTCTAAGATGCCTTCATCATGCGTCGCCCCAGCAAGAAATGTCCTTTTATCTGTGGCCATGCTAGAGAAAAATGACAAAACATGCGTCATTATCATTGTTCCAAGATGCCTCAATTATGCGTCTCCCTTTTTTTTCAATCTCATTTTCTTAGTTATCTTTGGAACCAAGATGAGATTTTGAAAGGAAAAAAATTTTAGGTCCATCCCATTTTCAGTCCGTTCGGTCGTCTTCAGAATTATCTTTGGAAGACTATTGGAAGTAGACTTGGACATTTCTTACAACAAGTCCGCAAGAATAATTATTAGGCGTGCGGTCTTTCGTGTCATAGTTCAATATGAAGTGCTAATACATTGTCTTCCATGTCAGTAATTGGAAAAATGATGGCATTATTTGATATTGGCTACAAAAAAAATTTTGACTTTCAATAGTA
>NW_021634799.1:20000-25000 GCF_004799145.2 Neltuma alba | reverse complement strand
TGTCCGTTCGTGGCACTCGGAAATTTTCCCAGAAAGCTACTATAGGGGGGCACCCCTCAAGGGGTGGGCAAGTCCCGGCACGGTCCGGGCAAGGTTGGAGCAAGCGCGGGCAAGTCCCGGCACGGTCCGGGCAAGGTTGGAGCAAGTCCGGGCAGGTCCGGGCAAGGTCGTGGCAAGGCCATGTGAGGCCACCCTGATTTTCGGGGGGTGGAATTTGGAAAAACGTGGGTGAGGTTAGCCATGAATAGTATGTCCGTTCGTGGCACTCGGAAATTTTCCCAGAAAGCTACTATAGGGGGGCACCCCTCAAGGGGTGGGCAAGTCCCGGCACGGTCCGGGCAAGGTTGGAGCAAGCGCGGGCAAGTCCCGGCACGGTCCGGGCAAGGTTGGAGCAAGTCCGGGCAGGTCCGGGCAAGGTCGTGGCAAGGCCATGTGAGGCCACCCTGATTTTCGGGGGGTGGAATTTGGAAAAACGTGGGTGAGGTTAGCCATGAATAGTATGTCCGTTCGTGGCACTCGGAAATTTTCCCAGAAAGCTACTATAGGGGGTAACCCCTCGCGCGCATTCCTTTACTTTAGCACTAGCACTAGCACTAGCACTTAGCACTTAGCACTTAGCACTTGGCACGTTGGCACGTTGCGCGTGCGCGTGTGCAAGGATCAAGGTGCTTGGGCAATGCGCGTGGACCCTTGGGCAAGGTCGTGGCAACGGTGGGCAAAGCTCGGACAAGATCCGGGCAAGGTGCTTGTATGGTTTGGCAAGCCCGGACAGGGTCCGGGCAAGTTCGGGTACGGTTTGGCAGGCTCGGCCATGGTCCGAGCAAGGTGCTTGTACGGTTTAACAAGCTCGGACACGGTACGGGCAAGTTTAGGCACGGTTTGGAAAGCTCGGACACGGTCCGGGCAAGTGTTGGCATGGGTGGGCAAGGTTCTTGTACGGTTTGGCCAGCTTGGACAAGGTCCGGGCAAGGTGCTTGTATGGGTTGGCAAGCTTGGGCAAGGTCCGGGCAAGTGTTGGCATGGGTGGGCAAGGTGCTTGTACGGTTTGGCAAGCTCGGACAAGGTCCGGGCAAGGGTTGCCATGCATGGGCAAGGTTCCTGTACGGTTTGGCATGCTCGGACAGGGTCCGGGCAAGTGTGTGGCACGCGTGGGCAAGGTTCCTGTACGGTCTGGCAAGCTCGGACAAGGTCCGGGCAGGTGTTGGCATGGGTGGGCAAGGTTCTTGTACGGTTTGGCAAGCTCGGACATGGTCCGGGAAAGTGTTGGCATGCGTGGGCAAGGTGCTTGTACGGGTTGGCAAGCTCGGACATGGTCCGGGCAAGGTGCTTGTATGGTTTGGCAAGCTTGGGCAAGGTCCTGGCAAGTGTTGGCATGGGTGGGCAAGGTGCTTGTACGGTTTGGCAAGCTCGGACAGGGTCCGGGCAAGTGTTGGCATGCGTGGGCAAGGTTCTTGGACGGTTTGGCAAGCTTGGACAAGGTCCGGGCAAGGTGCTTGTATGGTTTGGCAAGCTTGGGCAAGGTCCGGGCAAGTGTTGGGAGGCTTGTGCAAGGTCCGGGCAAGGTTCTTGTACGGTTTTACAAGCTCGGACAGGGTCCGGGCAAGTGTTGGCATGCGAGGGCAAGGTTCTTGTACGGTTTGGCCAGCTTGGACAAGGTCCGGGCAAGGTGCTTGTATGGGTTGGCAAGCTTGGGCAAGGTCCGGGCAAGTGTTGGCATGGGTGGGCAAGGTGCTTGTACGGTTTGGCAAGCTCGGACAGGGTCCGGGCAAGTGTTGGCATGCGTGGGCAAGGTTCTTGGACGGTTTTGCAAGCTTGGACAAGGTCCGGGCAAGGTGCTTGTATGGTTTGGCAAGCTTGGGCAAGGTCCGGGCAAGTGTTGGGAGGCTTGTGCAAGGTCCGGGCAAGGTTCTTGTACGGTTTTACAAGCTCGGACAGGGTCCGGGCAAGTGTTGGCATGCGCGGGCAAGGTTCTTGTACGGTTTGGCAAGCTTGGACAAGGTCCGGGCAAGGTGCTTGTATGGGTTGGCAAGCTTGGGCAAGGTCCGGGCAAGTGTTGGCACTCGTGGGCAAGGTTCTTGTACGGTTTGGCAAGCTTGGACAAGGTCCGGGCAAGGTGCTTGTATGGTTTGGCAAGCTTGGGCAAGGTCCGGGCAAGTGTTGGGAGGCTTGGGCAAGGTCCGGGCACGGTTTGGCAAGGTTTGGGCAAGTCCTGGTACGGTTTGGCAAGGTTCTGGGACGTGCTGGCACGTCCAGGCACGTTCTGGCACGTCCAGGACGGGTCCTGGCACGTCCTGGCACGTCCAGGACTGGTCCTGGCACGTCCAGGACGGGTCCTGGACCGTCCTGGCACGTCCTGGCACGTCCAGGACTGCCCTGGCACGTCCAGGACTGGTCCTGGCACGTCCAGGACTGGTCCAGGACCAGTCCAGGACTGTCCAGGACCAGTCCAGGACTGTTCCAGCACAGTCCAAAAATTTCACTCCCGTACCAAAATTAAATCCACTCGTTACATTTGAGTCCTGATGGTTTTATTCACTCCTACTTGACCCCCCCTAAATGTTAGGGGGTGCCGCCGCCGGTGCCGCCGCCCGTGGTGGCCCGTAGAGCGCGCACTATGTGAAACACTAAAAAATTTCAAAAATATTCTATGGTTGTCAAAAAATTATGAAACTTGGCAGGAAGCATCCTTATATGATGCCAAGGAATGCTGCAAAAAATCGCGCAAAAATACGATCTCTAGGTCCCTCAAACGGAGGTTGTCATCTCACGAAAAAGTATGTCTGTTCGTGGCACATGGGAAAAGGCTCATTTTGCATATATAGGGGGGCACCCCCAACCCCCCTCCCCATGGCCTTGCTCACACCACCACATGTATGCCCCTCCCAATAGACAAGATCAAGGTGTGAGCAAGTCCATGGGGTGTCCCTCCCCAAAACGTCGACCACCTTCCCCGGTGGCGGCGGCGGTGGTGCCGGCGGCGGCGGCGGCCGCCGGCGAGATTTTCCGGCGACTTTTCCGGCGACCCTTAAAATGTGTGGAATTTCAAATGGGATGGATGGATGAGCGTATCTAGGGGTTCTTGGGCCTTCCTTGCACGCTATTCCCGTCGAAACTCGAGCGGAAAGGCATCCGTTGGGGCGTTTTCCTCGCGGTTGCTCAGTAAGCAAGGGCTAGGTTGGACTATCGTGTTTGTGAGGCACTCGAAACCTCTTTTGGTAGCCTTCGGATGGTACGTTCCCCCATCCCCCCATTTGAAATCCCATTCATTGCCCCTCATGCGTAGGATTCCCGCCCTGCGACGATGGCGGACAAGCAACCCAATCGATGTAGCCTTCGGATGTAGCCTTTTGTTGCTTGGCCAAGCTTGAGCACGGTTGGAATCCTCCGCATGAGGTGCGTACACACGCCGGTTTGGGGTGAAAGTCATTGATCCGGAAAATCTAGGCCCTGGAAGTGTGTGGGATTGCAAGCGGGATGGATGGTGGCGCGTACCAAGGATTCATGGACCTCCCCAGCGTGTGCTTCCCGTCGAAACCTGAGCGGAAAGGCATCCTCACGGTTGCTCAGTAAGCGAGGGCTAGGTTGGACTCACGTGCTCGTCGTTGTCAATCGGAACTTTCCGAGAGGGATCCCCGACACAAAGTTGCGAAACGGCATCCGCCAAGGGACTTTTTCCCACCGGGTGCTCAATAAGCAAGACCGTGGAGGGGTGATGTTCTCGGGCGTTTCGTGAGGCACGTTTGGTGCGCTCCCCCATCGGCCCATTTGGAATCTCATTCACTGCCCCTCATGCGGTGTATTCCCCCCTCGCGACGACGGCGGACAAGCAACCCAAATCGATGTAGCCTTCGGATGTAGCCTTTTGTTGCTTGGCCAGGCTTGAGCGGGGTTGGAATCCTTCGCATGAGGGTGCCCAGGGTCGACGTCATTGGCCCCTAAAAGTGTGTGGGATTGCAAGCGGGATGGATGGTGGCGCGTACCAAGGATTCATGGACCTCCCCAGCGTGTGTTTCCCGTCGAAACCTGAGCGGAAAGGCATCCTCACGGTTGCTCAGTAAGCGAGGGCTAGGTTGGACTCACGTGCTCGTCGTGTTCAATCGGAACTTTCCGAGAGGGATCCCCGACACAAAGTTGCGAAACGGCATCCGCCAAGGGACTTTTTCCCACCGGGTGCTCAATAAGCAAGACCGTGGAGGGGTGATGTTCTCGGGCGTTTCGTGCGGCACGTTTGGTGCGCTCCCCCATCGGCCCATTTGGAATCTCATTCACTGCCCCTCATGCGGTGTATTCCCCCCCGCGACGACGGCGGACAAGCAACCCAATCGATGTAGCCTTCGGATGTAGCCTTTTGTTGCTTGGCCAGGCTTGAGCGGGGTTGGAATCCTTCGCATGAGGTGCCCAGGGTCGACGTCATTGGCCCCTAAAAGTGTGTGGGATTGCAAGCGGGATGGATGGTGGCGCGTACCAAGGATTCATGGACCTCCCCAGCGCGTGTTTTCCCGTCGAAACCTGAGCGGAAAGGCATCCTCACGGTTGCTCAGTAAGCGAGGGCTAGGTTGGACTCACGTGCTCGTCGTTGTCAATCGGAACTTTCCGAGAGGGATCCCCGACACAAAGTTGCGAAACGGCATCCGCCAAGGGACTTTTTCCCACCGGGTGCTCAATAAGCAAGACCGTGGAGGGGTGATGTTCTCGGGCGTTTCGTGAGGCACGTTTGGTGCGCTCCCCCATCGGCCCATTTGGAATCTCATTCACTGCCCCTCATGCGGTGTATTCCCCCCTCGCGACGACGGCGGACAAGCAACCCAAATCGATGTAGCCTTCGGATGTAGCCTTTTGTTGCTTGGCCAGGCTTGAGCGGGGTTGGAATCCTTCGCATGAGGTGCCCAGGGTCATTGGCCCCTAAAAGTGTGTGGGATTGCAAGCGGGATGGATGGTGGCGCGTACCAAGGATTCATGGACCTCCCCAGCGCGTGTTTCCCGTCGAAACCTGAGCGGAA
>NW_021634799.1:2500-5000 GCF_004799145.2 Neltuma alba | reverse complement strand
AAGCTCGGACAGGGTCCGGGCAAGTGTTGGCATGCGTGGGCAAGGTTCTTGGACGGTTTTGCAAGCTTGGACAAGGTCCGGGCAAGGTGCTTGTATGGTTTGGCAAGCTTGGGCAAGGTCCGGGCAAGTGTTGGGAGGCTTGTGCAAGGTCCGGGCAAGGTTCTTGTACGGTTTTACAAGCTCGGACAGGGTCCGGGCAAGTGTTGGCATGCGCGGGCAAGGTTCTTGTACGGTTTGGCAAGCTTGGACAAGGTCCGGGCAAGGTGCTTGTATGGGTTGGCAAGCTTGGGCAAGGTCCGGGCAAGTGTTGGCACTCGTGGGCAAGGTTCTTGTACGGTTTGGCAAGCTTGGACAAGGTCCGGGCAAGGTGCTTGTATGGTTTGGCAAGCTTGGGCAAGGTCCGGGCAAGTGTTGGGAGGCTTGGGCAAGGTCCGGGCACGGTTTGGCAAGGTTTGGGCAAGTCCTGGTACGGTTTGGCAAGGTTCTGGGACGTGCTGGCACGTCCAGGCACGTTCTGGCACGTCCAGGACGGGTCCTGGCACGTCCTGGCACGTCCAGGACTGGTCCTGGCACGTCCAGGACGGGTCCTGGACCGTCCTGGCACGTCCTGGCACGTCCAGGACTGCCCTGGCACGTCCAGGACTGGTCCTGGCACGTCCAGGACTGGTCCAGGACCAGTCCAGGACTGTCCAGGACCAGTCCAGGACTGTTCCAGCACAGTCCAAAAATTTCACTCCCGTACCAAAATTAAATCCACTCGTTACATTTGAGTCCTGATGGTTTTATTCACTCCTACTTGACCCCCCCTAAATGTTAGGGGGTGCCGCCGCCGGTGCCGCCGCCCGTGGTGGCCCGTAGAGCGCGCACTATGTGAAACACTAAAAAATTTCAAAAATATTCTATGGTTGTCAAAAAATTATGAAACTTGGCAGGAAGCATCCTTATATGATGCCAAGGAATGCTGCAAAAAATCGCGCAAAAATACGATCTCTAGGTCCCTCAAACGGAGGTTGTCATCTCACGAAAAAGTATGTCTGTTCGTGGCACATGGGAAAAGGCTCATTTTGCATATATAGGGGGGCACCCCCAACCCCCCTCCCCATGGCCTTGCTCACACCACCACATGTATGCCCCTCCCAATAGACAAGATCAAGGTGTGAGCAAGTCCATGGGGTGTCCCTCCCCAAAACGTCGACCACCTTCCCCGGTGGCGGCGGCGGTGGTGCCGGCGGCGGCGGCGGCCGCCGGCGAGATTTTCCGGCGACTTTTCCGGCGACCCTTAAAATGTGTGGAATTTCAAATGGGATGGATGGATGAGCGTATCTAGGGGTTCTTGGGCCTTCCTTGCACGCTATTCCCGTCGAAACTCGAGCGGAAAGGCATCCGTTGGGGCGTTTTCCTCGCGGTTGCTCAGTAAGCAAGGGCTAGGTTGGACTATCGTGTTTGTGAGGCACTCGAAACCTCTTTTGGTAGCCTTCGGATGGTACGTTCCCCCATCCCCCCATTTGAAATCCCATTCATTGCCCCTCATGCGTAGGATTCCCGCCCTGCGACGATGGCGGACAAGCAACCCAATCGATGTAGCCTTCGGATGTAGCCTTTTGTTGCTTGGCCAAGCTTGAGCACGGTTGGAATCCTCCGCATGAGGTGCGTACACACGCCGGTTTGGGGTGAAAGTCATTGATCCGGAAAATCTAGGCCCTGGAAGTGTGTGGGATTGCAAGCGGGATGGATGGTGGCGCGTACCAAGGATTCATGGACCTCCCCAGCGTGTGCTTCCCGTCGAAACCTGAGCGGAAAGGCATCCTCACGGTTGCTCAGTAAGCGAGGGCTAGGTTGGACTCACGTGCTCGTCGTTGTCAATCGGAACTTTCCGAGAGGGATCCCCGACACAAAGTTGCGAAACGGCATCCGCCAAGGGACTTTTTCCCACCGGGTGCTCAATAAGCAAGACCGTGGAGGGGTGATGTTCTCGGGCGTTTCGTGAGGCACGTTTGGTGCGCTCCCCCATCGGCCCATTTGGAATCTCATTCACTGCCCCTCATGCGGTGTATTCCCCCCTCGCGACGACGGCGGACAAGCAACCCAAATCGATGTAGCCTTCGGATGTAGCCTTTTGTTGCTTGGCCAGGCTTGAGCGGGGTTGGAATCCTTCGCATGAGGGTGCCCAGGGTCGACGTCATTGGCCCCTAAAAGTGTGTGGGATTGCAAGCGGGATGGATGGTGGCGCGTACCAAGGATTCATGGACCTCCCCAGCGTGTGTTTCCCGTCGAAACCTGAGCGGAAAGGCATCCTCACGGTTGCTCAGTAAGCGAGGGCTAGGTTGGACTCACGTGCTCGTCGTGTTCAATCGGAACTTTCCGAGAGGGATCCCCGACACAAAGTTGCGAAACGGCATCCGCCAAGGGACTTTTTCCCACCGGGTGCTCAATAAGCAAGACCGTGGAGGGGTGATGTTCTCGGGCGTTTCGTGCGGCACGTTTGGTGCGCTCCCCCATC
>NW_021634798.1:0-57378 GCF_004799145.2 Neltuma alba | reverse complement strand
CAGGCCACAGGCAAAAGGAAACATTCTCAAGTGGGGTTACCATTGCAGCTTCCTCTCGTTCACCGTCATCCGAATTTAATGCAGACAATAGCAGAAAGGAAATTGCAGCAAACACACCCAGTAGGGTCAATGATCAGTCACTCCAAGGATAAAAATTAAATTGTGTGTCCTGAACACCACACAAATGATTGACGAGCACAGACCCACCAACCATACAACCAAAATCAAATAAATGATCATCATACAAGTACGACAGATTTCTTTAGCGTTTGAAATTCAGAGCATAGAGCAGTGATTTCTCTTCTTTCTTTTAAAATGTGCCTCAACGAAAGCATGCTTCCTTTTAGGATAGCCCATTCCGATCATATGGTTGAGATACACCTTGCCGTCCTTCACGGTGGCCGCAGTGGCCAACCGATGCTTAAGCCCCGGAATGTCGCTGCCACAGAAGCTGTTCCCAGCCGTCAGAACTCTCCACTAATCTACCTGAAGGATTCCCGGCCACCACCACCTTGGTAGGGGACACTAGTTCTAGGCCATCTCCGAATGTAAGTGGCCCTCCTCTACCTTTATTAGTTTCACTTCCTCCTTGCCACCTGACAGGTCAATTTTCAACAAGTTGCCGCTAAGTGTGTGAATCACTATCAGATATCCGTCTGGGTGGTAAACGATGCCATTCAGCGCAACCAAGTTCTTGTACCATTCTTTTGCAACAAATAGTGGGTTTCTTATGATTGATAGAAGCTTCCCTTCCACCCCAACCTTCCAGATCTTGCTGGCTTTGGTATCTGTTACATAAGCATTGCCTTCTGCATCCACTGCAACATCATCTGGTAATGACTTCTCGTCGCCTACATGCCATGGAGAAAAATTATGTCATTAATAATAACAGACTAACTAGGGAATGTTAATAATCTTGCTATAACTGTTCGGATTACAAATGTGGAGAAGCCATTTCCCGAAAATTCATTAGTGGAGAAGACTGTATATATGTAGCAGCAATGATTCCAAAAGCAAGATTAACCAGCGTCTGAACCTGGTAGACTACCAGCTGTCGCACACCAAACTTAAAGCTAACACAATTTAATGTTAGTTGCTCCACCAAAAGGGCAAAGCGCTAACAAATGTAGGTTTTTTTTTTTTACCAGTAAAATCTTTTTGAATTATTTAGACTGCTTTTTTATGGTCAATGCGGTCATAAACTTAATCATTGATATTTTCTAACCTTAGAACTCACTTGTTTTTACCCAATAGCCATAAATTAGTCCTAATACTCAATTATTCCGACACATTACTGGCAAATACTCCTCCGATCCTAAATGAGTGTTATATTTAGGATCGACAAAATGAGATTTATATTTAGGATGGGAGGAAGTGTGTGTGTGTAACAATCAAAACCTCGTAAGTTAGAATATCAAACACCTAGAAGATGGAGGCGGGGAAATGGAGAATGGAAACGACAAAGACACGAATATGAAAGCTTACTTGGGCCACTGAGTTGGGTCAGAAACAATCGTTTCCAAGTTGACAAGTCGTAGGCCGCAAGTGCCCCGTACCGATTTCCCATTGCGTCTGCATGAACTGCCAGCAGCCGGTTCCTCGGCCGGTCGATGACGAGTCCGAGGGATGCGTTTCCAGCCAGGTCGATGTCTTTGACCACCGTATCTCCTCTAATACCTCGCCCTCCGCTCCCGTCACCGGAATCTGACCGATTCCTCCTTCGAAGAAAGTCACGATGAAGCGCCGATTTTGTTCATCCCACTTGCCACACTCTCTAAACCACCCCGTGCTGTGGTAATGGTACACGTGAGTGGGGGGTTTTGCTAGCTCCAGGGAGATGATTATGCCGATCGGTATGGCTGAGAGGAGCAGGAGGAAGACTAGAAATTTAGGGGAGCAAAGCCTCGAGGAAGCCATCAGAGCTAGACAGAGAAAAAAGAGAGAAGGCCTTGTGGGTAAGACTGAGAGCGCGGTCAAGAACGGGAATTGGCTGGAATATTTGAGCCGTGGATGCTAAAAACAAAAGTCCAACAAATAGTAATATTAAATTAAATTTAAGTGGGGTTGTTGCAACGACGGAGAAATTCATTGATTCTGAGAGGAAACTTGATTTTTGGTTGGAAAAATTGGGTGAGGGAAACAGATCCATTCTCTGGGTGCATGGCATATAAAGAAGCGTCATAAAAGAAAAACCGAACAAAAATGGAAGGGAAAAATCTCGTGAATCTGGTGAGCGGTCGGGAAAACGGAAGATCCCTGACAGCTTGGACGTTGGAGCGTTTGTCGTTTATTCTTAAATTTCAAGAAAACACATGTACCTATTTCAGATGAGTGGTGGTCCTTGGCGGATGCATTTGACTAAAAAATTGAATAGCGAGGATTGAATGAATGAATAAACAAATTCCACCCATGGAACACGATGCATCCAAAGACAATCTGGTAATTATCTTGATGGGAAAATATCAATATCAATAATTTTTTTATTTTTGTCTGAAGCCATTGACAAATTTCTTCAACAATAACAATGATTACCAACGTCGCCATCCACCCAAGTCGATAATTATCCCCTGCTGCAGTAACCACAGACCCGGATGAATTATGGGGATATAAGGCCGTGTTTGCTCGCGAAAATCTGATGCTATAAGCGAAGCATGGGCTTCCGTACTCGGAATTAAAAAACGGACGCGGGCTATCCACTCCAGCCTTTTGTGTGTCTGCCAAGTGCCAACGCCATGAGCATTCTTTTAAAAAAGGGGTCATGTCTCAATAAATCAATTTATTTAATGACAATTAAGTTTAAAAACATGTACTAGTTGTAAATATCTACCGAGCAATATACTACCAAACGGCCAATTGCAATTCATTTCTTCTTCATAATATTTTAGGACCTTCTAAGACATGACTGTTACCCAGTTAATTCATCAAGAGTCAATTAGTCAACTTCAGATTTAAAATTAAATGCGCAGGGCGTTACGAACACTCCCTCCATGCAATGAATCCAGATGGTTATTGACTGTCCATTCGTCTTCATGTTTTAGAGTCAGTTTCTGCCACTGCTGTTGACTCTCCGGTTGATTACCCAGAGGACACCTTCTGAATAAGGGGCAAATCCTATTTTGATTTTATCTCCAGAGACACATTGACGTCAGCCAAATGAGAATGTTTGTAAAAGACAACCATGCAGGCGCCAGTACGATAGAAACTTCTGGATCAGCCTTAGAATAGACTTACAAGGTTACTTACTCCCCATCAGAATATAGTTTGCAAAGGAGGAATAAGAGTTCAGTTATTCCCATAACATATTTAAATTATTTGGTTAAGGACCATTCCGGGGGGAAAAGTGATAGAGAGGTAAATCCTGGCGAATCCACTACACCATCAATTTGTGCCTGTGATGAATGCTTTCAAGGGATTGCCTGATTGATGGTGATGGAGTGCAATTACACCTCTCATACTCCCCATGTCCGCCTCTGTCATAACTTGACGCCGTTGCATGCTCAATGGAAGCATCTTGTTGCTCGGGCTTATCATTCCAATGCTTCACCTTGGCAGCCAAAAATTAGCCGTCTCTTCTACACCATGAAAATAACCGCACCAAGCATAATCTATAGTTTGTTCTATTATTGTCCAGGATATTTTCATTGAACATGTATCTAATCTGGAAAAGTATAAGATATTATCTATAGCACTTAAATAAGGCTGCAAGGATGTCCAGGTCATTTGAGTATTTTACTGATAGCAAAATTATCATATCAAAATATCTTTATCTCAAGTTCCAATAAATGGTGCTTAATTACTTTATATATATATATATATATATATATAAATTAACAGGGCTGTTACCACAATGACGACCTTGGCATAGAGTGGAGTCCTTCATACTTGAGATCATATGCTTCTGTGCTACCACCTCCGCTGGGAACAACCACCTTGCTTTCAGAGTCTTTATTACCTTTGTCAGCATTTTCTTCGACTGCGCCAGAGCCATGATCTTCATCTGCATCAGAACTGTTGGATACACAGTACTTATACAGCCATCTATCTGTTTCCCAGAGGACATGCATGATGCTTTCTCTGGCAGAATAACCATGGCTTTCATAAGGCAGAATCACAAGTCGACATAGAGCACCATGGCCCTTCAGAGCATTAAAAAACCTATCTGACTGCATAACCAGAAAGTATTTACAAGTGGGGAGGAAACAAGTTAGTTGGATGGCCCACATGGAAAGTAAATTACAGGTAACCTGTTAGGAAGGTTGATTGATAACAGTTGCTATCTTACCTGCATGGTTAATGTTCCTGGATTATTATCTTCTTCCCCATGCATAAGTAAGATGGGCTTCTTAATTTTATTAGCTGACATGAAAGGACTCATCTCTACATAAGTATTAGTGGCTTCCCAAAGAGTTCTGTCTTCGTTCTACAGAAAGGAAATGAAACATAAGACCATGGCCTTCAAATTCTGCAAAGAACAGTACAGTGACATCTGGTGCTAGAGAATAAGGTGTGATAAAACGAAAACATGATCATCATATTAAAACCTCAATTTATACTACTTATCTTACATTTGATCCACAAATTAACGATTTCATTCTTGTCTCAATCCCACTGGAATGAGGATTCCATGATTTGTTGGGAAAGAAGACACGGATTGACAGTTCCATTCAGGGGCCAGGGTCTATTTTTCATTTTTTTTTCTGACTTATCTTTATTCATTATAATTATTATTTTCTCTCATAAATATACCATGTACGATACATATGAGGGGAACGGAATCAATGTCATTCCATCCCTAGCTCGACCAAACACTGAAATAGCAATAGTCATTCCATTATTGATCAAATAATAATGTGAACCAAATATGCCCTTAACCACTGGAACCAAAAATCAAGCCATTGTTTGCAGTATATTACCTGAAAACCAAAAGGAGTGAGTGTTCTGTTGTAAGCACCAGACCGAGCAATTCCACAGCAGAAGAGATGAGGGGCATGTGCCAGGAGGTTAGCAGTCATAAAAGCGCCATAGGAATGTCCACCAACAGCTATTCTTTTTGGATGAGCTACCTAGATGTGACAACGTGAATAGGTTTGACTTAAACCATACTTTGAAATCTCTTGATAAATACTATACATTAAGAATAAAGCATACCCCTCGCCGGATAACTTCCTCCACAGCAGCCTCTGCACTTTCAACTAATTGTTCTACGTACCTGATTGATCAATACACAGTTTATAATCAGATATAATTCTAAGGATTTACAAAATACAAAGAGATACATGAGAATTCAAATATCTGAAACTAAAAATTTATGGAATAAAGAAAAATGAGGACAAGACCAATGACCACAGCACTCAAAGCATTGATCCTCCCAGAGAAGATCCCTAATGGTCTTTAAGAACATGTTGGTGATAAACATAGGGTAAACATCACTTGGCAATAACAATTCACTTACGTATCATTTGCCTCCACATCACCCTCACCAATAATAGGAATAGTAGGTCCAGATAGAATGGCAAATCTGCAAGATTTAAAGTAATCAAAGAAAAATCCAGCTCATGCCACAATTCACTTTCAAATAAGAGAAAATAACACTGAATTAGAAAGAATTAAAGCACACAAGAATAGGAAAAGGCAATCCACACCTTCTGGCCAGCCAAAGAAGGGCTGATGTAGGACCTATCCCAGCAAATTCATTAGGAGAACCACGAACTTGTCCAGCAGCATCTTTGCTTTTAAATTCCCCAGGGTATGACCAAACCAGACATGGCAAAGGGCCATCTGTTGATGGATTATAGCCTGGTGGCAGATATATGTAGCTGTAAGTTGAACCCCATCCTTTCTTTGATATCTGATCATCTCTTTTTGCAATGATGCAAGCTGAGGATATGGATGAGGGAAATTTGTAATCTGATATGCCTTTTTATCTGGCCAGGTGAAAATGTAATACTGAGTGTTCTCAGTCTTTGACTCTTTTGAAGTCAGTATTTTAAGTTGATCTAGATGCAAATCCCCTTCTTCCTGATCAGACATTAGGGCAACAACAGTCTCATAATTTTTTTCTTTGTCACTCTCCCAGATTCGTTCTTTGTTACCTGTATTTCTGTAAGGTTTTGGTTTAGACCACAACACCTAAGTAAGAAGCCAAAATAACATACAGGAAACAAATGAAGTAAGACACTTACATTTCAAATAGATCCAGGAATGGGATGTTCCCCTCTGGCGTAGCACCAATTCCGTTTAGTAAAACATATCTTCCTTCATCACTTCCTTTCTTTACATTGGCAATAACATATGTCCCAGCTTGAGTTCTCCGCAGCATGGGAGAGCCAGGATCAGAGTAGACATCTTCTGAAGATCTATCAAATAGGATGCGGGGATTCACATCATCATCTCCAGGAGAGATGACCCATGTCCTCGTTCGTCGTGTTTTATACCATGATTCATATACCAAAGCCAAAGAATCATCACACCATGAAATCCCTCTGTAGAGTTGAAAAAGTGTACATCAACCACTATTTCAGGTTTTCCCCAACACAAATCACACGATTAAGACAACAGAAACTGATGAGTTAACCTTAAATATGGAAAGGAACTTCCCTAACAACTGCTACAGGCATGCCAAAGACATGTGATAGACATAATGCTCATATTAACTAGCACGCATTCTTTGCCAAAAAGTTTATTGATCAGATAAGAAAGTGCATGCTAATTTTACATGCACAATCTGAGCATTGATAATTTGAAAAATGTTCAATAACTTCCCTGAAAATAAGGTCAATTACAGCCTTTGGTAGCATACATGAAATGCTAATCGGTTGATTGACTAGGGAAAATGGTCCAATAATGTCAATATTATGGCAAAGACATGGAGACACCAATAAAGAGAAGTCAATGTAGACCATGAACATACCCATAGCGGAGATCAAGTTTGTGCAGTAGAACTGGCTGCTCACCCTCTAGTGTCTCAGCAGGTTGTGTGTAAATTATATCTCGTGGAGAAACCTCCACCTTCGCATCACCTCCATCTTGTGTTTCTACCCTAGAGACCTCAAATGAAATAATTTACTCAAAAGAAATCACATGCCAGTTTTTTTTTCCCCAGGAAAATAACCATAGAATTATAGAAGCCCAAGAGAATTGCAAAACAGTAAAAACATATATTGATTTTTTTTTTTTTATGTGCCCTATGGTTGCATTTGAAACCAATATATGTATATAAAGGGGAAAAGCAATTGCACGGCATACTTGAATAAAGTAAAATTTAAGTATAGCAGTGAACAGAGGTCCAAGAAGGTTACAAATAGCAGTGAACTATCCACTAGTAAATTAGTTGTCGAAAGTTCATCCTCTGGATCTTTTTCTTTTCCCTTGGGCATCTCAGAGCATTCTGAGCTTTCCACACTGAAAGCACTCTCGGGATAATTGTTTTCAGCAATTAAAAATTTTGAGGAAAAATAATTCAAGAAATTGCAAATAGTTGATTAAATGGCATTTATCAGCAAAGTGCATGTGATTTGCGTAAAATTCAATCCAGTAATTGTCACGGTTCAAATGTTCATGCCCCACCAGAAAATATAGCCAAAAATTCGGATGCGTACCAGTAAAGTGTGGACGGCTTATCAGCTCTCCAGTTAATTGACCGCATCCCTTTCCGTACACTGTTGAAGGCAATTGGGATGTCCTCGGCCAGGGGTAAGTCACAAAGTTGCCTAACAAATTTTCCATCAGCGCTCCATAAATCTACCTTCTTTGGAAATCTTCCACAAGGTACGATAAAAGAGTATGGCCTATGAATTGAACTAATCAAAATGTATTTATGGTCTGGGGATGGGTCCATTGAAGTATAAACAGCTGGTGGGCCAATATCACTTGTTGTACCATCCAGGGAAGCTAAAATCAACTGTGAGGTTGCATAGTAGTCAAACAAATCTTCATCATATTCATCCTTCAGCAAATCCTGAAAAGTTCTTACTTGAATAATGCTCTTCTCTTCATTAGACTGAATTTTAGGGCCAAAAGGGACCAAAGGCTTCCTCGGTGGAGCTCCACGAGACATCGGAATAGTGCAAACTAACAGTTTGGAGTTATCTACCCATACATAATTGTCAAAAACTGCATTTAAGCATATGTCAGGCGACAGAAATAAAGGTCTTGCTTTCCCTGTTTCAACATCAGCAATCCATACTCTGAGTTTACTACTCTCATCATCCTCCCCATTCCCACGAATGCTAAAGGATAAATGCCGGCCATCAGGAGACCAAGAAACAAAGTTGATCTTCGCACCATCAGGGAAACCATGAACTTCTAGCTCTGGCCCTAATGTGTTGTCGGGAAGAATTTGATGGATCCCTATGCCAGTGTAAAATGACATGCGACTCCTAGTATTGCAGCTTCCATCAATGCGTATACCAGCCAACTTTTCCTCTGGTCTTGCTAGTTCTGTCAGTGGTGGTAAAGATCGTCGCTTGAGAAATAGAATTTTGTCTCTATGCGGTGAAAATGACAAGGCAGGCAGGGGGGAGCATCCACAATATCCTTGATCTCAGGTGGAGGAACACGATATGCTACTCCAACGGTTGACTCTTCTAATAAAAACCAATCAACATAGTTGCCAGCAATTAGAGACATTATCATGGTATAAATAAGAACACGCACGCCATTGTGAGTTAGAGAACTGTATTCATATCCAATACTGAGCTCAAAAAGTTAGATGTGCATAGAGCAATGCTAACCACAGAAGATATATATGACTCTTAATGAGAAAAATATTGCCGGTTCACAAATAATGAATTAAGACAGAAAAGGATATTCAATTTAGTCATCACAGTACAGCAGTGAAATCGATTGTTCTTATTACAGCTCCAACGTTTCCATTACAAAAACAGGACAAGCTTATAATATACACAATTTCGGAGAGATGATTGAACTGATGCAGAAGTAGTATTCTTTTCGATCTTTTGACTGCAACATGCATGGAATTAACAAATTTAGTTTTCAGGGATACTACCCGCTTCCAGACTAAGGTGTTTTTCAGGGAAAGTCAACCAATACAGCAACTTTCTCACATTCGAAGACCAAAACATCGGCGAAACTGTTATTAAAAATAGAAACAAACCCTTCTCAGCTTACCTTCGTCATCAAAGGTGGCGGTAGAGGAAGAACCAGGAGCATTCGAGTTTCCGCCCCCACCATCTTCAGTAACCATAGCACTAAGAGGAGCAATATTGCGAAACCGGGAGCAACCCATTGAGGTGATGCTAGTAAAATTAGCGGCGATTCTGCGAGGAAATCTGAGTCGTGATGAATATGGAGGAATTAAAGGAAGAATACAAGGATTGGAAAGCAAAGAGATTGGGGAGCAGTTGAGAAGAGAAAGGCGATGGTATACTTTGTGAAGTCGCATCATGAGAGAGGAAAATTTTATTCCTGCTCGATATTTTTAAAGACTGTGCACTTTTGCAGCTTGCTGGCAAGTGGGGCTGCCAATCATGTTATCCTTTTCCCTTTTGAGAGGAAAAAAGCATTATTTAACGACCGCAAAGGGAATATATTGTTACATTATTACTACGTCCGAGCCGATCTCATGTCTGTTCTCGGTTTTTTTTGGTTATTAGGCATTATTTAACGACTGTAAAGGGAATATATTATTACATTATTACTATGTCCGGGCCGATCTCATGCCTGTTCTCGGTTTTTTTTTTTAATAACCAAAATTTATAGTTTAAAATTTAACAGACGAGGTTAAAAAACTACAAATTATATTACCTCCGGCTTTTTCAAGGAGGAAAAATGGATACCCTTCTCCTTTTCGAATCCTTGAATTGGTCTGAAAACGGATACTATATTATTTCGGGTCAAGTGTCGACACCTTCCCCTCATGAAGAGCAGCCTATATACGAGTGTTTGGAGATTATATTCCTTACTTGAGTGCCTAAAATTACTTTTCTTTTAAATATTCAATTTTTAATCTAAAGATAAGAATGAGATGAGAAAAAGCAAGAGAGGGATGCTGCGAGAGTATGACTGTGAGCATAAGCGGCGTGTGCTAGGCTAGGCCTTGAAACTTGGTGCAAGAGCAAAACACTACGATTTTTCTGATGTCCCATCGAGATCCAACGGCTGAAGTTGCAGATGCCAGACCCCTGATCTCATTGTCAAAGTGCCATTTGGATAAAAGGAAGAGCAAAAATAGATTCTCTCTTCTATTTTTTAATGCAAAATATCTCAGGGTGGTTTCGACGTGGAAGCTTAGCATTGGTTGCCATCAGATAAGAAATATGTGTACACAAATCTTCACTTGGATCGTTTATATACCTTCTCACTTCTTAGTCCCCGTTCCTAAATCGAACTTATCTTATTTTGATTCACGGCACCGATCCGGGGGGAATACAGAAGGTAACGAGAGGAGGAGGAGAAGGAGAAATGGCAACCATAACTGGTCTGAGCCTTTCGGGCCTTGGGTTTTTGGCTAGGGCATCGGAATCACAAAAGGCCCAAGCGGTCAAATTCCCGGCGCATCCAGGCCAAAGACTCGGGTCGGGGCGCATGATGGCAGTTCGGCCTGTGCGTGCAGCACCTGATCGTATATCGGAGAAGGTGGAAGAGAGCATAAAGAAGGCAGAGGAGACGTGCTCAGACAACCCAGCGAGCGGTGAGTGCGTGGCGGCTTGGGATGAAGTGGAGGAGCTAAGCGCGGCGGCCAGCCATGCCAGGGACCGAAAGAAGGAGTCGGACCCACTGGAGAACTACTGCAAGGACAACCCAGAGACCAACGAGTGCCGCACATATGATAACTGAGAGGGCTGATATCAAAATTTGTTAAAAGTGTGTTTTTACTTTCTAGCATTCTATGTTATCTTATATGAATGAACTGCCATGTTTAAATATTTAATTCTGAACCAAGCGTGATCCCCAAAGCGAACCGCCCCCCTCGTCACCATACATACAAAGTGAAAAGGCCTTTTTAATTTCAAAAAGTAAAGCCCGAAGTTTGTTTATTTATTTGAGTTTCCTGGATCTGATTAATAGTTCTTTTCCGTCGTTGATATTGGATCTGAATCTGATTAATAGTTCGATATCTGGATGTCATGATATTGTTTCGCGCGCGGAATCTTGGGCATATCCCTTGAGCGATTTAGTTATAGCGCGGACGTCCTTGGATGGTTAATGACTAGCCTCAAGCCTCTGCTAAAGTTTCGTCTTGTCAAGGCCTAATGAGGCGCCTCCATTTCGGCCTACTGTGTTCGGTGATTCTAAAATCGGTTTAATGTTTTATTGCAGCTTCCAACATCCAGAACCTGATCATGATGATCTACTGGCTGGGATCATCAATGACTGAAACGTATTCCCTAACGTGTGCACGTTTAGGATTTTCTTTTGTACACCCTCGTGGCATGGGTATATAAATTCTTTGACAGCCGGTTGATTCTCGATGATGACTTAGAAATAATTTTTTAAATTATTATTTATAAAATATGGGATAAGTATAAAAAAATTATTTTGATTTATATAAAACGTGTTTTCATCATTTCAGGCGAGACTTTACATGTTGCTGAAATTCACGTTTTGGCAAACCACGATTTCATATTATTGTGTAGTTTAATAGATTTTAGTTTTCCTTTTTTTGCCTTAGAAGTGTATTTATAATTCATTTAAAGATTTTCTGTATATGGGTTTTTATCTGTGATTTTTTTATATCATTTTAAATGCCAACTGTTTAGGAAAAGGAGATTGAAATTTAGGGGATGTTTCGTGTCAGGTATTTAAAAAAAGTGATTTTATAGAAATTAATATAAAATTCTTTTAATATATTTATTTCGTATATTATAAAATTATTTTTAAATTGGTTTCTACCCAAACAGTTCATATGGCGGGGAGGATATCCTACAACCCGGGAAACCTTCCTCAAAGCGACACGCATGCCATAAAGAACTTCTCTCGATGTCATCTCCGCGATCCCCTGACCCGCACGGGAACCTTCTTTCTTTCCTACCTAAACTCCCAAACTTCGCCCGTGAGAATCAGGGACCGGTGGATTGTGATAACACATGAGAGTAAATCAGCAAATAAATTCATTTTAATATCGCTCTTCGATCATAAATAGGAATGTTAGGTCGGAGTCTTTTAAGAATATTCTCGCGAGAGGTAAGAAATTAGACCACAATTTTTAAAGTGAACACAATTAAAGCAAATTAAAAGAGAGATCAGGTACCCTGCTCTTGTAATTATTTAATTAAATACAAAATGGCTTCGATCTCAGTCGAAAAGATTACAGGTGCCGCCAATTCGTGGTCAGTTTACTCACTCAAAAGCGTCGAGAATCAAATAGTCCGAAAGTCACGACTTACGACCTTGCACGATAACCATAGTGAATAATGAGGATAGCAATCGTTTGGAACAATCGCCGAAAATAGACAAATGCGGAGATTAAAGAAGACAAAGCCATTTATTAGAAGACAAACACGAAAGCACTCCATTCAATTCAATCTACACGAACACGAACCGTTTAAGTCTGACAAAAGCACTCAATAATTCAAAAACAGACAATAGACGATGCCCAACAGAGACAGAGGAAACCAGCAAACCTATTAGACATAGTTTAACTATACTCAAACCCACCATACAGAGAAGGACGGAGCAGGAATATGAAAGGCTTCTATTACATCAATGCATTATCATGTCGACCGCGGACGCCATGATCGGCTGCATTGGAAGAGGAAGCTGCCATGGGTTGAAGAGAGCATCTGGTATCTCAGGGATTTCAACAGAAAGCCCACTGACCTCTTCAGCGATCTCAAGGATCGAGTTCAGAAACCGCAGTCGATCGGTCAACTCCGTTGTCTGAGCCCTCAAAACATTGTTAACGGATTCGATCTCAACGTGTGCTTCTTCCTTGGCCTTTATGCTCTCAAATAGCCGACCGTTTTCAGCCTTAAGTCGGCCAATTTCGCTTGAAAGATCTTCGACTTGCTTTTGCTTCTTCATGCGGGATCGCCGCGCCGACTCACGGTTGGAAAGCATCCTCTTCCTCTTTCTCTCATCGAAGCCGGCATATCGGGGGTCTACTACGCCTTCGGATCCCGAGCTTGCAGTGCGTTGAATCGAGGCCATCGTCTTAAGGCACGGTGATGACAAACTTGATTGGATGATGGTTAAAAATGAAGGAAATAGGATTTTACAGATCTAATGGTTAGAGCACAAGTGATCGACCAGAGAAGTTATCATTCATGAGAAAACGTAGAACCAGTATAGAAACACAACAGAGAACGAGTGCAGCAGACGAACTCGACGCATGGGGTTGGCAGGGATCATAAAAATTCCGAAATCATTGAGGTTATTTCTCTTAAACCACAAATCAAACCGAATCAACTTATGTTAGGAACCCTGAAACCCTAGATCTCCGAAATATCTGATTATCAAAGACGCGAGCTTGGAAGCGGACCGAAGTCAAGAGCCAACGAAGAAGAAAGGGATTGAGAAGCTAGACAGAGAGAGAGATGAGAATACTTAGCTGTGGTAGAGATCTGTTTGTCGGAGATGAACCAGGAAAAAGCGCAGCTGGAACGGAGAATGAGAAGACTGGAATTGAAGAAGATAAATGGGGGGTGGGTAGGTGAGTTTTTTATGCACAAAACAAAACGTGCGAAACTTCCCCCCTTTTCGGAATTCAAAGCTAATTTTGAGGGCTTGGATTTGGATGGATTGATTGGCCGCGTCATAGCTGGCGTCCAGGCTGACGACAACTACGAAATTTTTTTGAGCGAAAGACGACAGCTGAAGCACATTTATATATACTCCTCCGGTCTTTAATATAGGACTCAATTATTAAGTTGATTTTTATTCTAAATATAAGATTCATTTTTCATATTTATCAATTTTCTCTAAATTACCCCTATAGATACTCCCTCAACCATAATCAAGTAGGAGAGGAATAATGGGTATTAAGAAAGATGATTATGGTGTTTTAAGACAAACGTGTCACATTTCTTATAATTAACTAACTTACCTAACTTCCTTAATCTAATCAAATTAGTTAAATGGGTCTTATATTAAGAACCGAAGGAGTATATATATATATATATATAAAAAGGCCATATACAATTGCTTTTAAATAATGATCTTGTTTTTTCAAAATACATATTTACACAGCTGTTGCCTTTCTTTTTTCCTTTCAGAAACTGTTGGCCTTTTTATAAGTAACGGGAGGTTAGTCATGGAAACATCGCCGCCCGGATTTTAAAAGCTTCCATAACTAATTTTCAATCTTAAAAAACTAGGTGCCTTTACCAATCTCTTCCATTTTAATCTGTTTGATTAGTTTATATATCTGGTGCAATTTTTTCCTTAATTTTCAAAAGATGTCACGAAGACTTGGTCAATTTTTTTTGTTTGGATAAAACTTGTCGATTTTGATCTCTGTTATTCTTGGGCCGCAGTCACAAAAATTAAATTATTGGTTACCTTGGGTCGTTCTCTATAGAAATTTATTGCTTAAAATTTTCAGGGGAAAAAAGTATTGGTGGCACGCGTGTTTGTGGGAGATATTGTTATGCTGTCCTATCCAGGCCTGTTTTGCGCAAGACCTTCGTGAGATAACACTTTTTTGTTTTTTTTACCTTAAAAAAAAACACATTGTTGAAAGCTTATATTTAAAACCCAAAAATAGGATTGGACTTCATTTGCTTTCGATAAGGACTTGTGTTACATCATTTCAAGCTTAAAAACTGGACTGACTCTGCAGTATGTGAGGCTGATAGACTGGCATTTAAAGAAAATATCCTTAGGGTGCAGCAAACTTAATTTAAATTCGATGTGAAAAATTTTACATCGGATGAGATTATGCTCCATAAACAGTGTATAATAAAATATTCTTAAGACACAGCGTCCCTGCACTTCACTCATCTGAGAGCCACGCCGTGCTTTTTTTTTTTTTTTTACATTTTGCCACGGGATTCACAGAGATGTTGAAAAAAAACTGGCACTCTTCTTTTCTTTTCTTTCTTTTTTTTTTTTTTACCAGGAAAAAGAAACTGGCACTCTGAGAATACAAGAATATAAAATGAAGCAGTCAATTGCTGTAATTGCTACTGTCTGGGGAGTTTGGCAACCTTCATAAGTGCTTCTCAAAAGCATTTTTTCGCAAAACGAGGTAAACTCTTCCACATATTTACTTCGTAAACCGTAAAAACACTTCTGAGACCATAATTTGGTTTTCATCCAAACACCCCCTTACTCTAATAATACCGGACACCGGATATAAGAAGAGAATGAAGCAGTCAGGTAACTGTTTTTTGTTCAACCCGTTCCACCGTTGTTTTACATGGGCATCTCCGAGGCTATCAATTATGCCAAACAGCCTTGAGATACCAAGTCATGCATAGCGCGAAAGTGGCAGAGATGACTACAAACCAAAACCAGAATGTTTAATGAATGAATGAATTACTCCAAACTGATCCGACATAGAGGGTGCCACCGCCACCAGAACAACGACGAATGCTGCTTCTCTTAACCTCGACCCTATATCATCAATGTCAAATATAGAATAATCCAAGGAAAATATGGGATACGTAGTGGATATAGAATAATCCAAGGAAAACGTGCGAGGCGGTATTTCAGTTCAGCTTTCACTTTTTGGCCAACTTCGATCGTACGTTGCCCAAAATCAGAGGCTCTTGTGATTATCATCACTGTCCCTGTGATCACTAACTTTTATCTCTCCTTTCTACGCTCTCAAGCAAAGCTTGCTAATCCATTTTGTCGGATGGCCGAAGCGTGCACCTGAAGCATCGTATTTCACGAGACACACACCTGATGATGAATGGCTCTCGTGACTGTATTTAGAAGACCATAATGAAATTTTATCAAGAAAAAAATATAGAGAGTGCCCAATCCGAGTCCACCAAGTCAACACAATGGAGAAGCAGGAAAGCAAACACTGAGAACCCAGGATACTTTGTCAAGGGACAAACGGAGAAGATACAGAGAGATACTACAAAATAGTAACCCAGAAAAGTCGTAAACAAGCGAAAATTAAAACAGCACAAAAGATACTAGCAGGATGACAAAAGACGAAGGCCTTCGGCAGAGATTCATGTCGGATTTATTTCAGTCAATTTATGATGATCAGCCTCTGTTGCAAGCACGGGAGATACTTGAAGTCTTGTTGGTACGCATATATACTGAACAGAGGGACACGGGCTTCCAATGATTAGTGGGCGGCAAGAATTCTAGAATAATAAAATAGAAAAGAAATCAATGCTCGTATTCTTGATTCGCACGTGAATGTTCTGACTAAGATTCTTCTAAGCGGAGCCTGACCTGTTGCCCGGAACCTGACGTTTATCATCCTCTACTGGATCACAACTACTATATCTCTGTTAATTGTTGAAGCTTTCTTAATTTAAGGAAAGAAAAGGCATAGATTTCCGTTGACAAGAAGATTTCATTTCCATTTTAGTTTAATGATCCGCAGGGGAAAAAAAAAAAAGGAAGGAAAAAGATTCTTGACGGGATTTATACCAGAATAACAAAAAATAATTATATGAAACTTGAGGCTGGCAGAAAAATTATACAAATGAAAGGACCTGAGACTCGAGCAGGATGGATCAACGGTCGTAATCTGCTGTTTGAAAAGCACTGGCATGGTTCGATTGACAGCCTGTAATTTGTTAGATTGATATTTTGCCTATTAAATAATAGGAAGAATTGCAATGAACCCCAAAAAAAGAAGGAAAAATTTAAAAAAAGTGACGGTTGAATTTCAAAACGACAAATAAAGAATTACTAAAAAAATATGTTGTTATTTGTTTTGTAAGTGTAGTCATTTTCTTTATAAGTATAGTAATAAATACTAATTTGTTATTTTGAAATTCAACAATTATTTTTTTAGAATTTTCTCAAGAAAGAAACGTTGACAAGACAAGTCCTAAATATTATTATTTACTACTTTATAATTTGTTATTATAGATATTTTTTAGTAATTATTTTTTTAATCTAATTATAATTCTTTTCAAATAGTATCATTTTACGAGTGATGATTCTAGTAATTTATTATAAGGATTTAGAAGATGTTTGAATAGAAACTAAATTATCATTTTAAAAATAATTTTATACTATATAAAATAAATATATGAAAGAATTTGTCTCAGTTTATAAAAAAAAAATTTAAAAGGTAATTCTGAAAATACCCAAACATTTCTTACTATGACGGGATTATGGTCCGATTGCCAGCCTGTCGATTTCATTAAAAAAAGAGAAAAAAAGAGGATTGACAGCCCGTGGAACAAACAAATGACAAATCATGCATTGAGCGTTAACCCTCCTACGCAAAAAGGGAAACAGCTTCACCTGAGAATTCTATTGGATACAGTTCACTGGAAAAGGAAAAAGCCGTTAAGGTAATTAATTACATATGAAGGATTTGTATAAAAATCAAGGAAGTTATTTTCTTCTGAATTCTCCGTCTAATATGACAACCATTAATTACATATGGCTTTGGCAAAAAAAAAAAATCCCATGTTATTTTAATTTAGTTTAAAAAATATATTTTTTGCATTTTAACTTTAAAATTATTGACAAAAAGTGATGATATTAAGATTTTGAATATTGATAAAACATTTTGAAATGCTAACACGTACAAAAAATTATTAGTTAAAATTAATAATTTTAAGATCAGAAAACTAAAAAATAAATTTTTTTAAAAAGGACGAAGCTGAAATTTTATATAAATTAAAAGTACCAAATATGTATTTTATCCTTTTCGTAAGTGTCATGATATCTCTCATCACGATATCTCGTGCTAACTGCAACATTTTAGATGGAAGCAAATCCTGACAGTAGCGCCATAAAAAGAGAAAAAAACCACGATGCAGAAGTGAAATTGGGGTTCGGAAGGCCATGTTCGTTTTTAAACTCATGAACATGTTATTTTGCCCATTCAATGGTAAAATGATATTTATAACATCATTCATTTTTCACTTTTAATCCTAATAACTGTGTTTTCTAATACTGTTCACAATTATATATAGCGAAACTCCACTGGAATTTTTTTGGCCCGAAAAAGAAAAATAAAAAGAAACTCTACTAGAATTAGACCCGTCATTTTATTTTTTTATTTAAAGTTTGCGTAAAAGTCACGTAGTGTACCTCCTTAAAAATGAGCTGTGCTGTAGCACTACTCGTCAGGAAAAAAGTGGAACTTATTAAGGTGTTCACCTCCAATTTACCGTTAACCAAAGTATTTTTTTTTTTCCCCAGATTGACGCCTGATTGCGGCATTCGGATCTGGACCTGCAATATCGTTTGGTATGTGGACAACTCATTTCATTGAGGCCATGGGCCTTGGCCTGGTCGGTTCTTCTAAATTGGCGACTCCCGGGAAAAGTACCGTCATTTCCCGCCAGTTTTCAGTCTCTTCTATATATTGAAGTCTGTTTCAGCTTTAGTTCGCTACCACACGGCCTCACTCTTCTTCCTTAGCAATGTCTTCGTCACGTCGTCAGAGTAATGGCCGATCGCCCCTCGTCAATCCTCAGCGTCAAATTACATCCTTCTTTTCTAAAACCACTTCTTCTCCTTCCTCTCCTGCCCAGCGAAAAGCTAACCCTAACCCTTCACCTCCATCCATTGTCTCCAAGCAGAAATTAAGCCCTACTCCAATCCCAGACCGAAAACCCAGTTCGAGCCCCAGCCCTACTACACCGTCCCCTTCCAATCCTAAATGCAACAAACCGCTTCTTCTCATTGGCACTTCATCACCCCTCTCCCCATCTTGTCCCACCCCCTCATCTTTGCCGTCACTGGATAGCCTGTCGTACGGCGAAGAGGTTGTCGGAAGAAGGATCAAGGTTTACTGGCCTCTGGATAAAACCTGGTACGAAGGCCGGGTCAGCTCATTTGATAAGCAAACTGGTATGCATGTAGTTCTGTACGATGATGATGAAGAGGAGTCATTGGAACTTGCAAAGGAGAAGATTGAGTGGGTGCAAGAGACTGTGAAGAAGTTCAAACGGCTGCGTCGTGGCTTATATGCTTCGAAGCAAACGGTTATTGAGGATGAGGGAGCAGGGAACGGGGATATCGGGGCAGAAGAAGGTGGTGATGAGGACAGTCACGATGATGATTCCAGCGACGATGACTGGGGGAAGAATGAGACTGCGGCTGACGCTGAGGACGTTGATGAAGACATGGAGCTAGAAGACGAGGAGGATGAAGCCGAGAGGCCTAAAGGTAAAAGAGGTAAAAGGTTAGAATCCACAAAGCGGAAACCAAGTGTGGGAGAGAAACCTGGACCTGCAAAAAAGAGCAAGATCGCAGTAGAATTTGGGAAGGGAAGCTTCAAGGTCTCAACGCCGGAGCTTAAAAGTAATCCGGACAGTAAGTGGCCAAGTGTGTTTTCAATTTTTCTGTCGGGGGACGTGTCCGAGGACAGGGTTTACATGTTTTCTTTCTCATTTTCTTTGTTTCATTGCTTAATTATTTCTTTTTTGGGGGGGGGGGGTTTAAAGGATCTCTATCTTTTGAAACACGTTATCTCACGTTGAGGGGAATATCAATTAATAGTTGTCTATCTGTATTGTTTTTCGCTTAATAATGGGAATTTCAGACTTATGAGTGAACTGCATTTACCGTTTGTCGAATAATATTGTAATCATTGAGCAAAAGCACCGCTTAGCGGGTAGCGCGATGCATCTCAAACGGAGACCAATAGATGTCGGGAATGTATAACGGTTAAATTTCTTTCGTCTCTTTGCAGGTAAAAAGACACTTAATGAAATTGATCGTGTTGCCACTGGTGATGCCGCTGACAGATTTGCTGCACGTGAAGCCGATAAACTGCCTTTCCTTGGAGTGTAAGTGCTGGGAAGAATTAGATTGTGCTTTCCCTTAAACTTTTTCCATCCCCAGAGTTAGGTGTTTCTGATGGCTGGCCGCTTTAGTGGTATTGCCATGGGTTTTGTTAAGCAAAACTTATGCTTGGTTTTTGTTAAGTAATACTCGTGCTTGAGCAGCAGGACAAAGGTTGGCTATCATGATATGGTTTGCAGCCTGCTTTATCTCTACAACTACTAAGAATAAAATGAAAAGACTATGCATTTATAAGCAACTATTGCTGCTGCTCTTTTGCCCTTTCATTTGAAGGCTTTTATTATAATATTTCTATGGTACTTTTTATATAATGCTGGAACAGAGAGCGAAAAGATGCCAAACGAAGACGTCCAGGAGATAAAAATTATGATCCAAAGACTCTATATCTGCCTCCTGATTTCTTAAAGAGATTGTCTGATGGGCAGGTAATTGCTTCTAAAATAATATAGTAAGACACTGAAATGCTTCTTGTGGAATGCTATTAACAAGGTTGCCTGATGGATATAGAAACAATGGTGGGAGTTCAAGTCGAAGCATATGGACAAAGTTCTGTTTTTTAAGGTATCTAGTTTAGTATGGCTTAGTTTTTTTGGTGCCATGTGTGGCCCAAAAGAAAAAGTTTTCTCAGTGCCATCACTTTGCAGTCTGATAAAACTTCTTCTTGGTTGGAGCAGATGGGTAAATTTTATGAGCTTTTTGAAATGGATGCGCATGTGGGAGTGAAAGAGCTTGACTTGCAGTATATGAAGGTCAGTATGAGTACTATAGAGTTCTAGACATTCTTCAGGACCTAAAGGTGCTCCATTTCGTTCTTTCTTTCTTTGTTATCGCTCATTTTAATTTTGGCGTCTCACCTTTGGTCACTAACGTCATTAAAATTGTGCAAAGAAAATCATGAGTTTGTGTAAATTATGTCTAAGCCCTGTGTAGTGCTTGAATCTATTATCTTATTTGTTGCATATGTTTTCATTTTTAGGGGGAACAACCTCATTGTGGATTTCCAGAGAAGAATTTCTCAATGAACGTGGAGAAACTGGCTCGGAAGGTTTGCCTTTTTTGTACCTCTGTTTCTTATTTTCTTTCTTTCACTGGACCTGAGCATATTAGGGAGCCTACTTGTAATTTGCGGAAAAAACTTACTAGAACTGCTCTGGCAGAGCAGGGTTATCGAGTTCTTGTTGTAGAGCAGACTGAAACACCTGAACAATTGGAGATTCGTCGCAAGAAGGGTTCTAAAGATAAGGTCCTATTTCTTCTTACAGCAGCCTCAAAAGTGAAAAGTCATTGTTTCTGTTTCTCAATGTCTTTTTTTTTTTTTTTTTGAGTTCAAGTTGTAAAGAAGTGATTTCCATGTTTGTACCTTGTATTCCTTCTCTGCGTCCTGTTTGTATATGTAGTCTTTTGATGAACCTGGCTAGAAATTATTCTTGGTGATATCTTAGGGTTGGTAAAGGAATACTGTTATAATCTTGACGTAATTCTCTTTTTAGGTTGTGAAACGGGAAATATGTGCGGTGGTTACAAAAGGCACATTAACTGATGGGGAGTTGTTGTCAGCAAACCCTGAAGCTTCTTATCTAATGGCCCTAACTGAGTGCTGCCAAAACAAGGAAAGCGAAAGTTTGGGGCGTATTTATGGTGTTTGTGCGGTTGACGTTGCTACAAGCAGAGTCATTCTTGGCCAGGTTTGTCTCTTTCTAGTCTTAGTCAATGGCATGATTGATTTGTAATATGAATGTGTTTCTTGGATGGGTTCATGAGACACCATGAAGGGTAAAGTATCTAATCCTTTAGACATGCATATATTCTATTAATTGCTAATTCTACATCTATTTAAATTAGGGTTTACTTTTGTTTGACAGTTTGAGGATGATTCAGAATGCAGTGCCTTGTGCTGCATTTTGTCTGAACTTCGGCCAGTGGAAATTGTAAAACCTGCCAAAATGCTTAGTGCTGAAACAGAGAGGGTACTGCAGAATCATACAAGAAATCCGCTAGTCAATGAATTAGTTCCTGATGTGGAATTCTGGGATGCTGAGAAAGCTGTTAATGAATTGGAGAGATTTTATGGGCATTCTAGTCTTTCTAGTGTCGAAGTTGATGGGAAAGGATCCATGTCAGATGTTTTGCTGGAGTTGGTGAGAGCAGGTGATGAAAGTAGAAGTGCACTTTCTGCATTGGGTGGTGCTCTCTATTATCTTAAACAGGCTTTCCTTGATGACTCGTTGCTTAGATTTGCACAATTTGAGATGCTTCCATGTTCCAATTTCAATGGTCTTGCTTCAAAGCCATACATGGTTCTTGATGCAGCAGCCCTGGAGAATCTTGAGATTTTTGAGAATAGCAGGAATGGTGATTCTTCGGGGTATTGTCATCTGATGATGAGCATTCTGTACATTTCTTATTTAAAAATGATAAATACTTCCTGTTTATCTTTTACTGAAGTGATGCATCTCCTGCAGCACACTTTATGCACAATTGAACCAATGTGTTACTGCATTCGGAAAGAGACTGCTGAAAACATGGATAGCAAGACCACTATATCATCTAGAGAAAATCAAGGAGCGCCAAGAAGCTGTGGCTGGTTTAAGGGTAGGTTTTGTAATTATGTAGTCCACTTCTGATTTTAAAATATAATCAAGCTATGAGATCATCTGCCATGACTAGGTAAATCAAACAGGATTTTGCAACTATCAGATTTTCTGTTTCGGTGTTAACAACACTTATTTTCTGCTCTATTGATTTTTTGCATAGTATGTGTTCGTACAATCTTTTTGGATTAATTTTTGGTTTCTATTTGTGGCCTCTTGTGTTTAGCGTCTCGACAGGAGTTCTACTTATTTGATATAACTGCAGTACTTCATTTCATTGACACATGGTTGCGTGTGTAAACTTGTATGTTTGGTTAAATGAATTACTCTTGTCCTTCAATGTGATTGTCAACAGCCTGCCTGGATACTGGATGTATATCCTAGAGTCAACAGTTCATTTGGCTTTTACCAGTTAGTTGGTGTAAATTTTAGCAACTGACTTGATAAGTTTAATCTTTTCTGTATATTTAGTCCTCTCCATCCCTGATTTGAGTTAGAAAAGTGTCCCGTTGTCTTATAGTTATAAATAATGAAATCTAATGGCTGATGTATTGACTATAGATTTGTGGGGACAAAATTGATCGAGGTTACTGATTGTTTCAATGTGTGATTTGCTGGTTAGAGAGTTAATCTACCTTCCTCACTAGAATTCCGGAGGTCATTATCAAAGCTACCTGATATGGAACGGTTGCTAGCACGCATTTTCGCTAGTAGGTAAAAGCAGCATTTACAAAAAAATTATGCATCAGTGACATGTAAGTTAATGCATAGAAACTGATCTCTTGATTATTTCTCTCCTCTACTTCCATGAATGCAGTGAAGCCAGTGGTAGGAATGCTAATAAAGTGATTCTGTACGAGGATGCTGGAAAGAAACAACTACGAGACTTTGTTGCAGCATTGCGTGGATGTGAACTGATGGCACAAGCATGCTCATCACTATGTGTCATTTTGAAGAATAATGAATCCAGACGACTTCATCATCTGTTAACACCTGGTATGATAAACCTCAGTGAGCATATTTTTCCAACTACTGTGGGGTGACTATTCGATTTATTTATTGTTGTCGTGTGCAGGAGAAGGCCTTCCTGATGTTCATTTGCTTTTAGATCACTTCAAGGATGCCTTTGATTGGGATGAAGCCAATAACTCTGGACGTATAATACCTCATGAGGGAACTGATTCTGAGTATGATTCAGCCTGTAAAACGGTTGATGAGATTGAATCCAGTTTATCGCAGCATCTTAAGGAGCAAAGGAAATTATTTCGAGACAATTCAGTAAGATCTCTAAGGACATCATTGGTATTTAATCATTTCACGGTGTATTTGATCAATGTCTGAATGCTGTCATTTGGCTGTTTCAGATTACTTATGTATCTGTTGGAAAGGACGCATACCTGTTAGAAGTGCCCGAAAGTTTATGTAAAAACATTCCACAAAATTATGAGATGAGGTCATCCAGAAAGGTAATAAACCAAACTTTTGACAGTGGAGTAGTTGAATGCAAGCTGTGTAGTCTGATTTCTATGATTGGGTCTACGGTGATGTTATATTGTCTGGTCTTTCTTGCATGGGTGCCTCCTAATTCTTGAGCATTTGCATAACTTTGCTAATGAATTAAAGTCTGCATAAATTGCTTTTTCAAATGAAGTAATTGGTCTTTCATTCTTCCATCTCGTACGTGCAGGGCTTCTTCAGGTACTGGAATCCAGATATCAAAAGGTTGATGGGAGAACTTTCCCAGGCAGAACAGGAAAAGGAGTCCTCGTTGAAAAGTATTTTGCAGAGATTAGTTTGTCGTTTTTGTGAGCATCATACAAAGTGGAGACAGTTATTGTCTGCTACTGCTGGTACATAGTTCTACCTAGCTGCCTACGTTCTCAATGACAGTGCAATAAAACACTAGGTGCCTTGGATTCTTAGTGAGCATATTGTACTGCGATCAGAATTATAAATTAGAACATAGTAACATCAAGCAATCAAATCAGTGACTTCCCAGCTTCCCTGGGAGGAGATCCAGTAGAGATGTTAGCATCTTTGGCCCACTTATAAGGTGACAATGAGATTAACCAATGAGAAAAGAAGTTATATTTGGGTGAGTTGCATCTAGAACACATGATCCCTTATCAGTCCTCGTATAATGAATGCATTTACCTGATTTGATGCATGTCATTGTGTTTTTCCCGATTGATGTCCAAAAGCTTTTACATGGCTTAAAATTGATGTCACTTGTTGCAGAGCTGGATGTTTTGATCAGCTTAGCTATTGCCCGTGAGTACTATGAAGGACCAACTTGCCAACCAAGATTCCTAGGCTTGCTATGCACAAAAGAAACTCCATGCCTCTCTGCTAAAAGTTTAGGACATCCAGTCCTTCAGAGTGATTACTTGGGCAAGGGCACCTTTGTACCAAATGACATAACAATTGGTGGTCCACAACAGGCAAGCTTTATACTTCTAACTGGCCCTAACATGGGTGGGAAGTCGACACTTCTTCGCCAAGTTTGCTTGGCAGTGATTTTGGCCCAGGTTAAGTGTTCATCCATGTTGCTTCATTTTGTTTTTCTTAGTCTTATCAGGGGAGATTCCTTTATATATGGTTGGTTTGTTCGCTAGCCCAGAGCGACAGAATTCTTTTATTAAAAAGGAGTCACAGAATTAGAAAATCATATTTGAAAACTACTCCACACGGGATCCTTAATCTAATGCACCAAAGCAATCAAGCATTTTTCCATTGAGCCCCTGTACAATCTAGATTATACATGATGGTGGCCCAATAATTTTCTTTGGAGTGGGAGAGTAGGCCAGCCGACTCCATGTAGTAAAAGAAGACTTCTTGTTATTGTAGTGGGAGAGTAGGCCTTATTGGATTTTCTTAAATAGGCTTCTCTTTTAACTGTGAAGTTACTCATTTAGTTCCTTTTGCAGGTAGGAGCTGATGTCCCAGCCAAAAGTTTTGATTTGTCACCCGTAGACCGAATCTTTGTTCGAATGGGTGCTAAGGATAATATCATGGCTGGCCAAAGTACATTCTTAACTGAGCTTTCAGAAACTGCAACCGTGCTGGTGAGATACCCTTTCATTAGCAATGCTATTGGATCTAATCAGGATTCAATTGGTTTATTGAAAATAATGACATAGGATATTCCTACTATTATTTTGAAATTTGTTTTTTATGATGCTCAATAAGTTACTTGATGGCTCTGAACAGCCCTAGAAACTAGACAATTATATTTTGAAGGCTGTTTTCTTCTTTAGGACATGAATGGATTGAGTGGATAGTAGCAGAAATATCTCCAAAACATAAAAATCAACGAGCCAATGTCATTAACATTTACCAAGAATATATTTCCGTTGTCTTTTTTAATCAGTGTATCCAAAATGTTCCCTGTCTGTCTGCCCTGTCTGTCTGAAAGCTTTTGAAACCTTGTTTTGAATGCTCATTGTGCATGATATATCAACTATTAAGCACTTTTTTTTTCTTCCGCATATCTAATTGGTGAATGCAGTCATCAGCCACTCGCAATTCATTGGTGGCTTTGGATGAGCTTGGACGTGGGACCTCAACTTCCGATGGACAGGCCATTGCGTAAGTGTCTACAATAGGATTAGGTGCACATATGTCTCCAGTGGTTTCTGTGTCTGCAAATGTTATTCTACTTCCTGATTTCCGTCTTAGTTTGTGATTTATGGTTCTCAATACTTGTCAGAGAATCGGTACTTGAATATCTTGTGCAAGAGGTGCAGTGTCGTGGAATGTTTTCTACTCATTATCACCTATTAGCTGTTGATTATGACAAGGACCCCAAGGTATGCCCAGGTTTCATCCTAAAGAGTTAATTAAAAGTCATATTCTATAGCGAGTTAATGTATTTGAATGCTCAAATATGGCCGTCTAACTTGTATTTTTCTAATAAAGTTTCTGTTTAGTGAGATGATGTAAATAAACAGCCTCACTTTCTTTTTTTGGCTACCATTGCTACCTTTCTGGTATTTCAGCTAATTTTCAGTCATGCTTTTCGTGCATTTGTTGTAAAGGTTTCTCTCTGCCATATGGCATGTCAAGTTGGTGATGGAGTTGGAGGTGTGGATGAAGTCACATTTCTTTACAGGTTGACGCCTGGTGCATGCCCCAAGAGCTATGGTGTTAATGTTGCTCGGTTAGCTGGTATAGCCATATTTCTTCTTCTGATTCACTGTTGGCGGATTTGAGATTGCTAGTTACTTAGCATGTGTCGGTGTAACGCCCATGTATATGAGACTGGTTAGCGTGAGGTGATGTGGCACCCGTATTTATTTATGGGGATTTTGCTTTGGTATCTATCCATTTAGCATAGAACAGATGGACCTTAGTATTTACGTCATTCTTCACTCAGAAATGGAGCCTAAACTTGAGGTTGACGTTCTAGTGGTGATAATGTCTGTCACATCTGGAAACTCTCGGGTCTTTGAGAACAGTATTAGAAGTGAAACCAACTGAAGAGAAAATATTCATCATTAGTTAATTGTTAATGAGGTGGCACTGTTAGGTAGAAAGTTATGCGATTTAGATTTTAGAATGTTATGACTGTTTTAGCCATTCAATTTGAGAATAATTTAGATGACATATTCTCGTTTCAGCTCATTCTTTTTCTGTTCCTTGATAAGTAAATTTTTACGTCATTTTGTTCTTTCCAAAATTACTCCCTTTGCTTTCATCCCGTCATCAATTATTTCTTATTCTGAAAAAAAGCAATCTACTTTATTTCAGGACTTCCAACTTCTGTTCTTCAAAAGGCTGCTGCTAAGTCTAGAGAATTCGAGGCTGCTTATGGTAACCGCAGAGAGGTGTCTCCAAAAAACAACGCATCTAATCAAAGCTGGGCTGATGAGATGGCAGTCATTCAAAAATTGATCAGTGCCACTACAAATTTGAGTTTCCAGGAAAACTTTTTGGATAATTCCCTCATTGAACTTCATAATAAAGCAAGAGCACTACTGCAATGTTAAACCATTCCAAGACATTTGTTGGTTTTATCATCAAAGTTGTTCATTCTTCGATAGCCAACCATTGTTTATAGCCATGATTATGTTTATATCAATCGTAATATCATGGTCGAGTCATGCTTGCTCTATCTTCAGTTGTCTGACATCTCTGCTTTATTCGAAATAGTTTGGTTCCCTGTGAATAATTGTAGTCAGTGAATTGATCCAAGCTCAACTGATGCTACTGTGGTGCTTTTTTATACGCGTTTGGCTGGCTATCTTTTTGACTGGTGCCAGAAGTGAACATTGTTGGTGAATTCGGTTGTTGATTGTACTGGCCATTATCTGTAAAGATTCAGTTCTTGGTGGGTGGGTGGCAGTGGAGACAATGAAAATATCTCGAATTTAACTTATGAATTGCATTACTTTTTGCCATAAAATTAATGTACCATAGGTGTTGGAACTCATCATCAAGAGCATCAGCGTGATGCTGTGAAACAAGTGAAAGCAAAGTCGGCTGCCTCTATGTGTGTCTAAAAATCACATCACGCAGTGGCCCGTTTTCGTTGTCGTACCCATCAGATATTGCTGCTCCGTCTTCAGAATCCTGAATGTGTACAATAACCATCGCGCTATCAGCTGAGATTTCATGTCAATCAGACAATCTAACAGTAACTGTGATAACAACGTAACATCTAATGAACCTGATAGTGGCGCTGAATTATGTTTTGGATCGCTCCAATCATTCTAATAATTATGAACATGGGCAGTACAATTCCGCCAGCCCTCAGCATTAAAACCTGCAAAAATAATGACCACCACAGAACTCCATTATTCGAAGAGCTTATTCTTCCATAATAACCGCTGCCATTTTGGAAGTGAAATGCTTACGGTCAGCAGTGTAAATGGGTAATCTTCTGTTCCACTCGTAAGCACAGCGAGAAGATGTCTCACGAGCATAAAAAGTGTAAACTGCCAACAAGAGAAAAAGAGACGTAAATTTTAGTCGGGTCCTCGGGTAATGTGCATTCATACCGGAAGAGCTATTACACAGTCGCAAAACTGAGCTACCCTGTCGACTCGATTTATAATGCTTGACTCACGAAGTATGGGGAAAATATTCTCCCGATTCAACAAATCCTTTGTACATAGCTGTTGGAGCCATCTGATTCTTTCATTTCGCAACCCAAGAGTACAATAATAATGACAACGTAACTGGATGAATGTGATTAATTAAGAATAAAAGATGCCTACCGCCAAGGCCAGGAATCGACAGTAAGATGCACTTCGATCTGCGGCAGACGTGCATTCGGAGTACTCACTTTCTATTGCCACTCTTTCAACTATTGCCTCTAGTCTTGCATTTAGCGCTTCTTCTTCCATTCTTGAAATTTGCAGGCTTTCTCTGTAATAATGCAGTCACTAGTCAAGGGTTCACACTTCGCATTATAATGCTGTCAACTTTTCTCAAAATTATTAATTAATTATCAAATAAATAACAGTGGAACGGGTCCACATTCAAGGACGGTTGAAATGATTGCATTGAATTATTAGTTGTAAGGCACATTTGTTCAATTTTGAGCGAACTGTACACGGAAATTGGGAGGAGCTGTAATAAAGCAAATGAAAAGCATTAGCAAAATTAGACATATCAGGAAGAAACGTACCGAATGGTCATTGCTTCATCATTTATCCGCAATTTCTTGGGAGGAGCCGTGTAACCAGGTTCGTATTGCTGCCAGTAAAGAGCCAAACAGATATAAGTCAGGTGTAGCAGAAGCCTTCTAGAAAGAACAGTGTCTCAAGCTGTTGGAAGAGCATTCTGCTCATTCAATGATTGTGTACCATTACAATCACATTTCTCGACAAATATTCATGATGACAAAACATTAATTCAGCATAGGGTGAGATAGACTTCAATATTAAGCAAAGAAAGCAAAAGGCCAAGAAAAAAGGAAAAAGGGAAGGAGAAAAAAGAGCCGAGGAAGAGGAAGAAAGGAAATTATCAGTGTTCCTAAAAGTCACTATCAGAATGGACAGCCAACCCAAATTTGTATAACGACACCAAAATTAATTGATTCACACAACCAACTTCTTTTCCCTTTCCTCGACAAGAAGATAATTCATTAATTTGTTTAGTAAGAAATTTATCAAATTACCATTCGAATTTATTGAATCAAGAGAAGAGAAAAGAACTGCAGATTACAAACTAAAGTAATGATCAACATTCATACCTGGAGACATATTTCACAGATTGTATTCCCTTTCTCATTGCACCATCTCTGTATGCAATCTCTGTGAGCAAACTGACCAAGGAAACAGAGTTATTAATTTTCAGAAAACAAGAGAGAGAAAGAGACCAAGAAAAGAGGGCTAGAGTTATCTCTGAGGTCACCTTGACGGTCCCAGAACAAGCACAGGGAGCTTCAAAGCTTTTTGAGCTCTCAAATTCTTCTTCGTGACATATTCTGCATCGAGAAATCCCAGAAATTGATTTCAAATCGTCAATAAACATAACAACCTCTCCCATGATTCGCAATCCCACTGCACTCGCTCCCTCTGTTTCTCTTCTTCCTCGGTTTATGTCACTGTGTTTGTCTCTGACCCCGTGGTGTGGAGGATGGACTCTATATATAGAAGTAATACATAGACTTCCAAAACCACCCCTCCTTTCTTTTTCAAATGTACTATAAAGGATGTCTTGGTTTTTTATTTTAAAATATTTTCCATCGTCGCAGTACATCCTTAATTTTACCTTTTTTTCCCGTTCTAATCATAAATCATGGAATTGCTTGTCGTATTAAGAATATTTACTTTTTTAATTAACCTCAATACACTAGTAATGCGTTTTGCTCACTAAAATATTTTATTTACTATTATCTAGGCAGAAGTAGGAACCAATTCGCGTAGAAACTTGAAAACTCACGGCCCTACTCTTACTCTCTTACTAAACAAAATCCCCTTTTTTTCCCCATAAACATAGACGTATATTCCTTTTAATCTTGGATGAAAGTTGATTATTTTTGAATTTTTTTTTTAAAAAAATGTGTGTCGATTTGGTTTTAAAAAATTTATATTAAAAACTACCATATTTAGAATAAGAGGATGTATTTTATACACACACAGGAGAGTTCAATATAGTTGGGAAAAAAGGAGGAGCAGGTCTGTGTAATTTCTCAAACAACATTTAAGCGCAACGGGAAATAAGTAATTTGGTTATTATTTGGCTGAGAATTCTTTTCCCTTTATTTTTGGCCGATACTTGACTTGGCTGGGAAATGAAATTAAAATTTGAAGAGCTGCCCCTTTTTCAATCGGACAGAGCGGAAATCAAATCAAATGAGTTCTGTGGGATGTGTCCGAGCGTGCCGTCCAGTTTCAAATTGTGCATCCAGATTCAAATGTGGGACCCTCGGCTACTCGCCAACGGTAATAAGCGTTCAAACAAACGTCTATCTGAAATCATGGCCCCCAATAAAATCACCTGCCACGCGGATTCGCTGGGCCCTCATAGACCCTACGTTATCCAATCGTCTATTGTAGTCTATAACACCGAGGTAATATCACGTCCATCCACTGAATTTTTGCACTTTGAATGTACGAGACTCTGATGTGTTTTCTGACGCAGAAAATTTAGTGTGCAATCTATGGACCGACCGCTTCTTCAGCTAAGAAATTCATGTGCTGTGAGAAGTGATTTGAGAATGAATTATCTTTCGGTATAATATTTCACAGTTGCGCATGATATTATCTGTTTATTTTATAGTACTCATTCACTATCCTTAATATAAGATCCATTTAACTAATTTGATTAGATTAAAAAAGTTAGGTAAGTTAGTTAATTATAAGAAATGTGACACGTTTTTCCTAAAACACCATAATCATCTTTCTTAATACCTCTTCTCTCTCTTCTACTTGATTATGGTTGAGAGAGTACCCATAGGGGTAATTAAGAAAAAACTGATAAATATGAGAAATGGGTTTTATATTTAGGATCAAAACCAACTCAATAATTAGGTCCTATATTAAGATCGGAGGAGTATCATTTTTTAAAAAAACACATAATGAATGTGAAATTCATATGACGACGATGAACTTAAATTTCGCGGCAAAAAAAAGAAGAAAAACTACATAGTCAAACAACATTTCGTTTGGCATCTTCTAAAATACCACTTTTATTTGGATAAATTACTCTCTCTCTCTCTCTCTCTCTCTCTCTCTCTGTGTGTGTAAAACATTATCAAATTTAAAGTATTAACCTTTTTTTTAATGTATTGTCTATTTATTGTCTCAATGCATGTGTAAATAATTGTGGAGAACAATTTGAGCATGTAGTTGTGGACAACGCTTGCAGCCTACGCCAATCCTACTGCTGTCCACGTCTGCCCCCACAAAATAGTAGTATCAGATATTAATATTTGTATGTTTTAAATATTTGCGTAAAATAATAATACTTCAAAAAAATGAAATACTATCTCGACGTTTAATGTAAAAATTGGTTTGATATTCAATTTGATCTTAAATATAAGACTCCAATTCATTTTACCTTTATATGTATTCATTTTTTTTCAGAATAGTTCTTATAGTAGTTGTGCATGTTAAAATTTTTATTAAATGATAATTTTAATTAATACATATGATTAGCATGGGTATTTTAGGAAAGACAATACCTATTTATCACAAATAATTTTTTTTAGTCAACTTTTTATTAGAAATCAATAATTTAGTTAATTTTTTGAACTTGCTCAAATTAGCTAACTAGTTCTTATATTAAAAATTATAGTTAGTATAAGAGTAGAACCAGGACTGGAATCCATAAAATATTGCTTTCTGTTGTTTTGATTCTTTAAAGTTTTGCGTTCTTTAAACTGGTGATTTAAAGTAGCTAGAACCACAAATTATTCATGCGGGGATCAAGACTTTAATCGAGAAAAGTATTTAGAGGAATTAATTGAAAAAAAAACTCTTTATAGAAGATTAAATTAAAAATAAAACAGTGTTTTACGGTTTAATTTGGGAGAACCTCTGTCAATTATTAGTTTACTCTGATCGATATGAATGCAGGTAAAAAAAAAAAAAAAACGAGAACTTTTTCAATATCCCATTATCATTGCCCTTGTTAATACTAGTATAATGCTGGCCAAAAAGAATGCTGGTATAAAAATATATAGCGTCTTATTATATATTCTAAATACAAACTATTTCAAATAATTAATAAATATTTACATAAAATTTAATTAGTACTTGACAAACAACTGAATGTATGACAAAGGGTCTGTGGATATTTATCTAAAGCATATAAATACAAAAAAGAAAAAAACGCACACAAATTCAAATGAATGGGAAGTTATTAATGATGGGAAATGATTAGTACACAATAATAATGGAGAGTGATAGAATGGGGGGAATTAGGCGTGTGGTCGATATTGGATAGGGAAGTTGTTCCGTTAGAAGAAGGGCAATGGCGTCGCTGTTGAGTTTGGTGTAAGCTATGAATTAGGTTGAAGAATATCATGCAGCTCTCTGATAATGAGGAACGAGGGAGGCCACATCATCCATCCATTATCCAATAATCTCAGCATAAAATTTCCACTTTGATCGATACATTAGCCGAACTCCTACTATGTTTGTTGTTGATGTCTTAGCTTCCAAGTTCACGTCTGCTTCTGGCATCAGTCATTCACATGGTGGCCCATGAAATCTCCACCATCATTATATTACTCTCTTCCCCTAAAACTCTCACATTTCAAACTGTTCTTCATATTGATCACTATCTTGATGACACTTCACTTTCACACCTGCAGGAATATAATCTGGCTTGTTTAAAAGCCTGTCTCTCTCTTTTAGCATCCATCTCGGTGGAATTTTTTTGTCACGTTCAATATTGAAAGGTAGCATGTTCTATGTTTAGGTGTCCTCTCTTGTATTATTACCAGTGGCGATGCAATTATCAACTCCGATTTCACGTACGCCATTACCGTCTCGTATCTTTTATTTCTCTCTTTGTTCGATGAACTGGAGCTGTTTGGTGTTACTGGCCAGTAATTGTATTGCTTTCTGATATATACACACGAGATTTGTGAAAATGTTTGCTCAATAGACATCCATTAACCCTGAAAAGAAGTTTATTCTACCTATCACTTTATTAATGCTTTTCTCTTACTTTTGTTTAATTAAATATATGAAGGATATACATAGCAGAGTAGCTAGTTTTGGGCAGACGCTCAAGTGGATGGGTTAAATCGCAAAACAGGGTACCTGCCGAAAATTGCAACAGACGGCGCCAGATGTCATACATAATCTTTCCACTCTATACAATAAATTAATGGCTAAAATTTCCAGAGCTTCTAGCAAAATTACAAGGGCGGGTTTTGAATAATATTATTGCCTCGTCTTCACTTAACGATCCGATACAAAGGAGGGCCTTCTTTTGTCTGCTTACCTGGGCCTCGACCGTGACACCAGTGTTGAATCTTATCCTCATGTCATTAAATATTAGGCTCCTCATGTCAAGACCAAGTCCTCTCAAATGCGTCATGCTTATCAAATTGAGTCGAAGAACCCGGGGCCTAAAAACCAGAGGCGACTAAACCCAGAAACAGCAGCAGTAGTGTGAACTATTTATACGTATAACACATGCAAGTCTGAGCATCGAAGTCAAAAACAGCAGGTTATGGAAATGAACAAGGAGCGAAAGATTGTGGTGGCGGTCGATGAGAGCGAGGAGAGCATGTATGCACTCAAATGGTGCATCGCCAATCTCATGTCCCATGAAGAAAACTACAAGCTTGTGCTTCACTACGTCAAGCCACCTCTTCCTGCTCTGTACTCTTACTTCGACGCCGCAGGTTCTACTTCTATAATTTACTGCCACTGTTGTTATTATTGTCAAGGCTACACCTTTACCTTGTCTTTGACTAATTTTTGGTGTTAATGATGATGGTGGTTTGATGTATGTCTAAAGGGCTTATATTTGCCGGTGATTTTGTCCTGGCTATGGAAAAGTACGGCAGGGAATCGGCTAACTCAGTAATGGAAAGAGCTGAAGCTGTTTGTAGGACATCGAACACCACCAATAACGTAATCACATGCGTGCGTCTCGTTCAATGTCCTCCTTCTTAAGTGAAGCGTGTCACTGACCAAGTGTTCATACAGATAAATATGGAGCGAGCAGTAGGGACTGGAGACGCAAAGGATGTGATATGCAGTACAGTGCAGAAAGTGAAGGCTGACATTTTGGTCATGGGAAGCCATGGTTATGGATTCTTAAAGCGGTACCCCTGATTAATTTAATCATGCCTCATTTTTCGTTATTAAATGAAGCATGTACATAATTGCAGAAACTTTATTATTTGCCTATTTGCAGGGCACTCCTAGGAAGCGTCAGCGATCACTGTGCCAAGCACGCCAAGTGTCCTGTTGTGATTGTAAAGCACCCGTGAGGCAAATCTCTTCGTTTGTGGCCCTTCTTTCTCTGCGTACGTTGCTTCTCCGGAAGCAGATTTGTGCGATCACCTTCGGCTTGTTTGGCTTACTTGTCCTGTCCTTATGTATTATAGAGGTCACTTGAATGTAACAGAAAATATGGAGTAAGCAGATAGATTAGAGATCAGTTGAGTGCACAGTGATAATAATGAAATAGCCAGCCCGCGTTTCCTTTAATTTCCTACGGGGTCATAAAAATAAATATTTCATGATAATACATAAGAATTTTTCAAAAACAATCAGATGGTGAAAAAGTCCTAGTGTCTGGCTGGATGGTCAATGTTGTGAAGGCCGGATCAATAGGACCTCAAACGGGTGAGCCGAAAATGCCCAAAATAAGATCCCATACTGGGGCATGAAGGTTTGGTACATCTGTCCTCTGCCCAAAATTATTGCAAAAGGGTCGAGACCGGGTCTTATAGAAATTGGGCTTTCGTGGTCTTACACGGTCTAGCTATACCAGCGCATAATCTAATTCCCCCCCCCCCCAAAAAAAAAAAGAGTTTGCGAACCGACTGACGTAAAAGAATTCCTTTACATGCACTCTTCTTTCTTGGTCAATTCCTGTTTACAACCTTCGATCGGCTTTGCCGTGAAAGGATGTTTGACGCATCAGACAACTTTTAATCAGTTATTATTTCTTCACGACCTAAGTCGCGGAGAGAATATATATATATATATATATATGTATATATCAACGTACAATAGTATTATGTGACGTAACTAGTATAATTAAAGTACATATATAAAATAAGTTGGATCGCTGTTACGTAATGTAACTAGGATTTATCAGGGAAGCAGCAGATCAGAAACATAGTAACTAGAGAGAAAAGAACTATAGATAAATGAATTGGAAGGGCCGCTTCAACGGCATCCATAATAATCTAATCCAATTAGGAGATGTAGTTGTGGTTGAACGGTTCCTCAGAGACATATTCACTTCGCAATTAGGTGAATAATGGACTCATTTAGAACAATGATCTATATTCCCTTCAATAGATCAATTCCAAAAACACACAAATTATATACGTACAGAGGGGACCGGCGGAGGACAGGATCGATACGCCGAAGTCAAAGCATGAAGTAGGGTGAAAGTGAAAACTCAGAGATGAAAACAAAGAATGAAAGGAGGAAGGGCAACGACCGGGCCAAATCAAAGGTTAAAAATTGTACCAAGTCCACCATAATATCCGTCACATGATGGAGCGGTTTAACAAACATCTATTCCTATTAGGCACATTTACCCTCATCCCAACCCCACCTGCTTCTTTGTTATATATACAACCGCCTTGCCTCTCTCCGCTCCCCAGTCGTACCCCATATACAACAAGAAGCCTCGCATAAGAATAAGAATATAATGGGAAACTACATGTCTTCTGGTCGAAATGGCAGGGGCAAAATTGTTCACTGGGATGGATCGGTTCAAGAATTTGATAAACCCGTGACGGTGGCTGAGCTCATGCTGGAGCATCCTCAACAGCGGGTGGTGGAGTTCCATTCTGCTGTCAACCAGAGAAGGCCAAATCCGTTACCCGCCGATCAAAATCTTCAAACCGACAACATTTATCTGATGCTTCCCATGAAGCGAGGCAAGCCCCTCGGGTTAAACGCTCAGGATGCTCGTCGTTTTCTTCTGATTCTCAACTCCGCTGGTCTGCGTTCCAAGTCCCTCCTTCCCTCTTCTTCCGGCAGATTTCTTCCTTGGCTTGGTCGCATGTGCCACCATCCCAATGCAGTAGCAGCAGGTCATCCCACACAAAAAAAGCCACAGATATCGGAAGAGGAGCAGACGGAAGAGGTGTGCAGGGACGTGTTCCCTGAGATTCTTCAGCCTGAAAGACCTGAATATTTGAGTCGTGAGCTTTCCGGGAAAGGGTGGAAGCCCAGCTTGGAGCCGATCACAGAGAAGAAAATCGAAACAAAAATCTCTCACTGGTTGTTCTTCAAGGCTTTCTAGTGTTTTCACTCTATGCGGAGCATCCTGGGCATTATTTATGCATGTAACTATGTACCAGAGTTAGAGATACCTGAGACCTGCCTTAATTTAATTATATGTACGTATCTGATCATGATATCTTAGACCTAGGTTAATGTGGTTCCTCTTGAACTTCGTTTAACGAGGTGAACATGCTAATTCCAAATATTGTAATTTGTGATGAGGAAGCCGTTTGTTCTATTGTGATTTAGTCGTCTAAATCAGAGGGTTGAGTAGCTTTTAAGAAATCCAAGTTTTCAAGTGATGTGCCGGTATGTGTTAAGAAGATGCGTGACTTTATTATTAATTGGTATTTTTATATCGTTAGAGTTTTGGGGTACAGTAGTAATTCAATTGTATTGTTTTATAATACAAGCTAGCCAGCGCTACTCCTTTTTATTTTTTTGCCCCAAGTGACACATAAGTAGTTGACTTTTAATAATGGTGATGATAATGTCAACCCTGTCTTACAGGCTGATATGCGCGTAACAACAAACCAATTTTCGTTGACTCGGCTTGTGTTGGATTTCCGTGGCTCTTCCTTGGTCAAACTTCTAGATGCCACACCCCGCACACTTCAATCGTAGCAAACTATGCAATTCTGTTTCCACATATCAGGTCAAAACCACAAGAGAACATGCTGGGAGCACGATCACTTATATATCAGCTATGCCTATGTGTTTGGGATCAAATTAATTAATTAGTCAACTCACGGTGAGTCTGCAATCATCACTAGCTCCTTTACTTTCACGTAACAATTAACGCGTTAATTAATAAGCAGTTTTCTGCTTCATAACGTGATAGTCGGGTTTAAGCGTTGGAGGGGAGCTACTGAGCTGGGCTTGAGGGCCCATTTCAATGGACCGACTCACAGGTACTGCGACCTACTGCCCAATGCTTTTGGACTTTCAAGGAGAGGTTGAGACGCGTTCAATGAGTGAGCCCAATGGGCCGTTAGATTAAAATTTCGGATTCAATGCGAATTAGAGGAATGTATGGACGGGGGGTTATTTTCCATACCGAATACCAGGAATAGCCTTCGCTGCTTTATTTGATCCCGAACACGGATGGGCACGGCTGACCAAATGAAATCACTTGTTGGAAGATAAAGTTCCCATCATTCACATCACATCAGTGGTGATGCCCGTTGAGATTTATAATCTGGATGGTTTATTAAAGGGTTTAGAAGCCAAAATAAAAATAAATTATGGACTAAAAAACTTTAAATATCAACCGTTCATAGCAGATTTCGACGGTGCAGAACGATGGTCACCGAAACCAGATTAGGCACCAACTGCGATCGCCATATAATTGGGCGTTAGCCTCTTTATTTTGCCTCTCCACCCCTCTCTCACAGCAAATGTTTTGTACTACTACTTCCGATTCTTAATATAAGATCTTATTTGACTTTTATTTTAATCATAAATATAAGACTCTAATTTACTTTGTTTTTTTATATTTATGCATTTTTTTTCTAAAATAGTCTTTCTAGTAATGATAATTATAACCAATACACTTGATTAGTAAGGATGTTTTAGGAAAGACAATACCTATTCATTACAAATAACTAACTTAACTTTTTTTCTTAATCTTTTCAAATTAGTCAACTAACTTTTATAATTAAAACCAGTGGTATTACAATAACAAACCTAATCAGCAAGTTTCACGAGAACAAAGTATTATGATAAACAAAGAGCAGTGAAAAAAGAAAACTCAGTTGCCGAATTGTATGAAGATCGTTCGGCATCTATTGCTATAGGAAGAAAAGCAGTGTCATTTTCTTTGAAAACGGAAAAAGAAGAAGAAGCTGTATTAGGACGAGAGAGTAGTTAAATGGGAAATAAGATGGCATAGTAAAGAAAATATATTAAAATAAGATGAGTTGTGGAGGTGAAGAAAAGCGAGGGAGGTGGGAGGAGAAGGATAGCTTGCGAAGGGAGCGTTGTTTGGAAAGGTGGTTGAAGGTGGGGAATAGCAGGAGGCTTACAGCTTCGAAGAAGACCCTCGTTGATGAGATCGCAGGTGGTCCCCACGCAAAGACTCCATACGTGCCCCCCACCCCCCGGGCGGGGTGTCATCTGTCGTGTACACAAACACGTACAAGTAAAGCTCTTCTTGGAATGCCGCACTTCCATATATTGCGTGCAGCTCCTCTATTCCTCCATACGTACATATACATTCAAACGTATATCTTAAGTACTCTCTAAGTCACTCCCCATTATATCACGTACCCACACAAATGGTGCCTAAACTTGTATCACACGCCTATCTCTTTTTCTTTGGTTTCCTCATGCTTCTCTGCTGTGGCTCAACACCAACCCCCCACACAAGCGTATAGTGCAACCCTGTTTTCACTCCCCTCACACTGCCTGCTCCCACTATACTAACGGGGCTTTGGTCCAAATATGTACACAGGACTCAATACTCTTAAATAGGTCGCAAGTTCAAGCGTGGTGCATGGCCGTGTGTTTGAAATGGGTTTGGGAGGCAAAATGCTCTGTTTTTGACCTTATCTTGTAAGGAAAGCTACTCTCGACCCACAAGTGCCTCCCAGATGCATCCGACTCCACTTGTTTTCTCGTGTCTCCCCAGTTTTTAAATTTTAAGTCCTCCTCCGTTATGTGTTTTACACTCAACCTCCCACCTCACTCCCACACTGTTTCAGTTTTCGTCCATTTTACAGAACTTCCCTCCGCGAAATGAACAGCTTAACCGAAAATTAGTTACAACCTACGTTGCATATGAACCCTCCTGTTAATAACCTCGTCTCCCGATCCCTCCTTTCTTTTATATGTTGTTGTTCTTCAAATCATCATTGTCAATTTATAACCACCACTCACGAGGTTAGTTATGGCCCTCCGTCTAATGTTACGAAGCACATCAATTATTTATTTCCCACCATGTATAGCTCAGTATTAATTAACAGAGCAAAATAATTATTCTCTCACACTAATTGAAATAACCAGCATTAACTAAGCGATCAACAAACATTTTCACTGCTCTACAAAACAAGGATGTGGCGTTTAAACTAAATTACATATCTGTGCCAAGCCTTATCACTATCTTTGCTCTCAAGACAGTTTAAAGGGGGGAAAAAGGATAGCTTATATATGAACTATGAAAGGAATGCAGCTGAAAATTTCGAACACAGACCAAATAAAGGTGGACCAATAATAATATGCCTTGGACAACGTATATCCCGCCACTGACCAAATAATCTGTCATATTTGTATAACTGCAGGTCCTCATAAATTAAAGGGAAATCACACGGGACTTATCCATCTTCATTCTACCAACTTTATTCAAACTTCACCAGCCAATTAAGTTGTCTCATCACTACTTAAACCGCCAAAGAAAGGAAAGCGCAATCATGAAAGGAGTTCCACCATTACATCGAAGTACAGTGATGTCACCCACACATGACATATGTGTATATATAGCTGCCTCTCATCAGCAGAGTCATTCACCAATTTCTCAAGGCATTTCCAAATCCCACAATGGCTTCCTTCTCATGCATCCTTTGTATCAGTTTGATGCTTCTGGCTGTTGTGGGCGGAGAAGGACGTGATCCATTTGCATGTGACCCGAAAGTCGCTAACACGAGCACGCTGCCGTTTTGCCGAACATCGCTGTCCACGGCAGAGAGAGTGAAGGATCTGATCGGAAGACTGACGCTGGCAGAGAAAGTAAGGCTGCTGGTGAACAATGCGGCGGGGGTTCCACGGCTCGGGATTAAAGGGTACGAGTGGTGGTCCGAAGCACTCCATGGCGTGTCCAATGTGGGTCCCGGCACCAAGTTTGTGGGGCCATTCCCTGCGGCCACCAGCTTCCCTCAGGTCATCACCACCGCTTCCTCTTTCAATGCATCCTTGTGGGAGGCTATCGGACAGGTAAATTTTTGTGAAAATGTTCACTTTGTCTATGTCTTTAACTGGTAATGTGAAGGGGTAAGTTAAGAAGTGGGATGAAGCAGGTGGTGTCGGACGAAGCAAGAGCAATGTATAACGGAGGAACGGCAGGGTTGACGTACTGGAGCCCAAACGTGAACATATTAAGGGACCCCAGGTGGGGACGTGGACAGGAAACTCCCGGTGAAGACCCCGTCGTAGCCGGTAGATATGCGGCCCATTACGTGAGGGGGTTACAGGGAACGGATGCCAACCGGTTGAAGGTTGCCGCTTGTTGCAAGCATTTTACTGCTTATGATCTTGATAATTGGAATGGCATGGATCGCTTCCACTTTAATGCTCTGGTACTGCCTCGCCCCCCATTCTTGTTAATTATGTTCATCAACCAACGCATTCGACATATATAGTCACATATTAGCTTTACTATTTTGGCGCGAGGACAGGTTAGCAAACAGGACGTAGAGGATACGTTCGATGTACCATTCAGGATGTGTGTGAAGGAAGGGAATGTGGCGAGTGTGATGTGTTCGTACAATCAGGTGAATGGTAAACCCACGTGTGCTGACCCCAATCTGCTGAAGCGAACAGTTCGTGGGCAGTGGCATCTCAATGGCTACATCGTCTCCGACTGTGACTCCGTCGGCGTCTTCTTCTCCAACCAACATTATACTTCAACCCCCGAGGAGGCCGCCGCCGATTCCATCAAAGCAGGTTTGGATTTGGACTGCGGCCCTTTCCTTGCACAGCACACTCAGGACGCCGTCAACAAGGGCTTACTCACCGAAGCCGATGTCAACGGTGCCCTCGTAAATACCCTAACGGTCCAAATGAGACTGGGCATGTTCGACGGAGAACCATCGGCTCAGCCATACGGTCACTTGGGTCCAAAAGATGTGTGCAGCCCTGCGCACCAGGATCTTGCCCGCCAAGCTGCCACCCAAGGAATCGTGCTCCTTAAGAACGATGGTCCTACTTTGCCCCTCTCTCCACGTCGTCACCGCACCGTGGCTATCATTGGTCCCAATTCTAACGTCACCGTCACCATGATCGGTAACTATGCAGGTAATACTAAGGTTTTCTTCCGCCCTGACGAGCCCAGGCAATAACGATTAATTATCGAAGTTCTTATGCATTTTTTCCCTCTGCTATATTAGGTATTGCTTGCGGATATACCAGTCCGTTGCAAGGAATTGGGAAATATGCGACTACTATTCACCAGCTAGGTTGTGTGAATGTGGCTTGCACTGACGACAAACAATTTGGAGGGGCTTTAGACGCGGCCCGTCGAGCCGACGCAACTGTTCTGGTGATGGGCTTAGATCAGTCCATTGAGGCTGAAACCGTTGACAGGACCGGCTTGCTTCTGCCTGGCCATCAGCAAGACCTCGTATCAAAGGTGGCGGCAGCCTCTAAGGGGCCAACTATTTTGGTCTTAATGTCCGGCGGTCCTGTTGATGTCACTTTCGCCAAGAACGACCCACGTGTTGCTGCCATCTTGTGGGCTGGCTATCCAGGCCAAGCCGGTGGCGCCGCCATTGCCGATATCTTGTTTGGAACTGCAAACCCAGGTTTGTCTCTTTCCCTACATATCCTTTCCTAAACTCGCCCATGCATTAAAGCTAAAGCTAAACTTGCTCTGCTTCGGCACCATCTCTACAAGGTGGCAAGCTGCCAATGACATGGTATCCACAAGATTACCTCACCAACTTACCGATGACAAATATGGCAATGAGAGCAAGCCGGTCCAGAGGCTATCCAGGAAGAACTTACAGATTTTACAAAGGGCCGGTTGTATACCCGTTTGGTTACGGATTAAGCTACACCCAATTTGTTCACTCATTGGCTAGTGCGCCGAAGGTGGTCTCGGTTCCGGTGGATGGGCACCGTCGTGGGAATAACACCAACTTTTCTGACAAGGCAATTAGAGTGACACATGCAAGATGCGGGAAGCTGTCCGTCAGCCTTCACGTGGATGTTAAGAATGTCGGGTCCACGGACGGCACGCATACGTTGTTAGTGTTCTCGGCACCACCTGCGGGCGGACAATGGGCACCGCACAAGCAACTGGTGGCCTTCGAGAAAGTCCACGTTCCTGCCAAAACTCAGCAACGAGTGAGACTCAATATTCATGTGTGCAAATTGCTCAGTGTAGTGGACAGTTCTGGTATTAGGCGAATTCCCATGGGTGATCATAGTCTTCACATTGGTGATGTCAAGCACTCCATGTCGCTTCGAGCACAAACACTTGGGATCATCAAGACATGATTTCTCAGGGCAATCTCATTCTGCATGCTTCTGATGATGAGCAATATATAATCTACGGTCTACAGATCAACATTTGAAGGTTCAACTGTCACCTACAACTCTCACAAGGACTTGGCAACCAGTGAATCTTCCATTCTTCGATCCAAGTTAATTAAACACAAAAACATAGGATTGATTGTAATCTTAGGCGAGAGCTTGAGAAAACGAACCGATCTAATTCGGTGTTTCTTTGTTTAGAATAATACTTCTGCGTTTGTTTTATCGATGCGGCCTTGAGCATTTTTCCAATGAATTAATATGATTGGAATCCAGCCGTGATCTTTTTCTTAAGATTGGTGATATGAATAGGGTTCTACCTTCATGACCATGAGTGTCACCCAAATTGTTTGTTTTTGCTTTTTAAGTTGATAAACCTGCGTCTGCTGGTCGCTGGAAGTGCGGTTCTCTATACATGCTTGGTACATGTTAGTACTTCGTTACGTTGCTACTTCAATTGGCGGGGAAAAGGAAACACGATGAGCTATGTCATTTTTCTTACCCGTAAATCTTTTTCTTTTTGGCAAACGAAATACAAGATCTTTAAAAGCAAAGAATTTAGATAATATATACATTTGCAAAAAGAATCAGATAGTACGTATACTGAATCGATCGAGCAAATTGATTGCGAAACTCAGAGGACGGAAACGCAAACTGACTAATGGCAGTACCTTGTGGGAGAAAGTCAACAGAGAGAAGTCTTCTATTTTCTTCTCTAGGAAATAGGAATGTGCCTGCTGCTGCCGCCTTGAATGCAAGAATTATCATGTTCTCTGGGGTAAGATCAACATGCCAAAAGCCTATGGTGGATTGGGCTTCAAACGCCCAACCTCAATAAACAGGGCTTTTGGAGCCTAGAAGCTCGCGTGGAGCCGCAAGCAACTAATGAACAACAAACAACTACATGATCTTTCTTGGTACAAAAATAATTCGAGTAAGGGTCGAAATAGAAACTGAAAACAGAACCTATGCTGGATAGGATAACAGGCTGACTTTTTTTCAATATAATGTTAAGCCAACCTTTTTTTCTTGACAGATTCATATGATTTTTAAGATTGTGGTGCACGTTTCGAGAATTTTATTATTATTGTTATTAAGTTTCCAATAATTAAAGGAGCAGTCCAGAAGAATGGGTTTGCGTCTTTTTTATTTTGGAGCAATGCGTTTTTGTCAAACTGCCCATACATGAGTGCGATCATATGATGCAAACAAATGGGGCACTTCGCTCAGAAGTCATTGATGGGCTAGGGAATGGCCGAGTGGATTTGCGCTCCTCAGTTTTCTCACATGGTTGCATGGTGACCTCCCCTTTTTTCCTTTTCTGGGCCAATGTCTTTAAGCTACCCTTGGTCTTAAGGAAAACTTAAAGAGCTAAGATTAAATAAAAAAGTTGAAATAGGGAGGGCTCTTGGAGAGAGAAGCTGTCGCTTGATTTTCGTGTAAGCGCACCGCTGCCCACTGCGGCAGGAAGAGTGAGAGGAAGGCTCCGCCACTTTCACGGCGGAGCACGGTGGCTACAACTATAATGGAGCAATCGTTGAACATCAAGCTTGTGGACAAAGGTGAAAGATCTCCTCTCACGGAGGAGAACAGGACAACCAAAAAGGTTAAGCTTAGGGACAGCAGCAACGAAGAATCAAGCATGGAAACTGAAGAGAATGTTGTGGCCTCTGAGGAAACCCCTGAAGGGGGAACTATTCAAAAGCATCTCTTTCAGGAAAATGACACCGGTGTTGACGAGAACAATGCAATGGAAGCTGACAACTCAAGCACCCTCCCAGAAAACCTCCCCAAAATGGCCCCAGCGTCATTCAAGGATAAGCTGTTGAATAAACAACCTAATGATGAACCTGAATCGAACAGAGCAAGTGAGGATTTACTCATTGATCCAGAAGACATCTCTGTTGTGATGGAAGGCCACATACCATCCATCACATTCTCTCATCGAGTTAAGGAGCTTATGGAACAAAGCATGCAACGTGCAGTCATAGTTAAAGTTCTGGGAAGGTACGTTCGTCAGGACCTTCTACACCTTAAAATTCTTAGTCTATGGAAGCCGACTGGCAAATTCAAACTATCTGAGCTGGAAGGAGGATGTTACATGGTGAAATTTGAAAAAGATTCTGACTATCATAATGCCATGCTTGGTGGGCCTTGGGTAGTTTCAGGACACTATTTGACAGTCCATCCTTGGGAGCCATCCTTTTCGCCGATGAACCTTGAAATAAAGCATGTGTATGGGTGGGTCCGACTGCCAGGCCTCCCCTACCATTATTATCACAAAAGCATACTCAGGGCAATTGGAGAAGTCATTGGCACGGTATTGCGTATTGACTACAACACAGAAACTGTCGAGAAAGCCAGATTCGCAAGGCTTGCAGTCAAAATAGACTTGACGAAGCCGCTAACCTCCATGATTAAACTGGACGGCATAACCCAGTTCGTTGAATATGAAGGCCTCCCAACGATATGTTACCATTGTGGTCGGTACGGTCATCTAGACACCATTTGTCCGCTCAAAGCCCAGCACCAGAATGCAGCCACGTCTAGTATGAACTTGACCGAAGACACTCCCGCTGCTGTAGCACAACCCCCGACCGCCTCTAGCTCGTCGGCGCGTGAAACACAAGTAAGGGAAGAGCAATTATTTGGCGCGTGGATGAAAGCTCCTACTAGGGGGAGGCGCTATGCCAAAAGTAACAGGAATGGTGCAGAAGGTAGCCTACACTCAGCCCCAAAAAGCAGCAACAGATATGATATCCTCAATACATCAGATGGGATGGACAAGGAGCAGGCGGAAAGCCCGAAAGAAGAAGTTAACAGGGGAAAGGCAACTGAACTTCCCTCTGAAAGGGTGAGAGAAAAGCATAGAAAAGATAGTGCGGACAAGTCAACGCCTTCCAGAGCCAAGAAGCCAGAAAAGAAACAGAGCCCTACAAAGCCTACAATTCAGAAAAGCCCCAGAGATACAATATTTGACAGTCCTGCTTACCAAGAAATAAGAGTTCCCACAAAGTTAAACTCAGCTAACCACACAGTAATTTCCCTTGTAGATCCACGTAAGCCTTTAAATTTAGTGGAGGACAAAGCCCAAGACGCCACTGGGCCCATCGTGCCACAGTCTAAAAAACCCATCGGAGTGGGCAAGGAAAACTCCCTACCCAAGGCTCCAGATAAAAGGCCCACCAAAATGGGTATTAAAATGCAACCCAGCTTCAAAATAAAACACGTGAAGGCCAAATCAAAGGAGGAAATTGGGACACCATCAGAGGAACTCACCAAAGCCTTGTCAGAGGCGTTAGGGGTCCCAAACCAAGCTGATGAAGAGATGGCTTTTCTTGAAGCCGTGGAAACAGGATTTGAAGAAGAGTCTGTATCTGACCGTTCCGACATGGAACGATAACTCTCTTAGCATAATATGAATCAATCTATATTTGTGTGGAATTGTCAAGGGGCTGCGTCGAACAAGTTCCACACAGTTTTAAAATCTCTCCTTCAAGGTTTCAAGCCGGCTATCATAGCTCTAGTTGAACCAAGAATTTCAGGATATAAGGCAGATAAAGTCATTCAAAAACTTAATTACCCCAATTCACACCGTGTTGAGTCAGAAGGCTTTTCCGGTGGTATTTGGTTATTATGGACTGATCAGGTGAAAGTGCAAATCCTGGTGAATCACAAGCAATTCATACACTCTCGCATTTGTGACGTAGAAGGGAGACTACCATTCCTCTTTACAGCAATATATGGTAGTCCTAATCCAGTATCTCGAAATCTCCTATGGAGAGAATTGCTACAGTTAAACAGTGGGGATCAGGAGGCATGGCTGCTAGCAGGCGACTTCAATGCCATCAGATCCAATGAAGAACGAAGAGGAGGCACAAGGCACGCTGGTATGGGAAATAAAGCCTTTAAAGAATTCATAGATTCAGCAAGCTTAATGGACCTGGGTTACACTGGCCCAAGGTTCACATGGAAAAGAGGCAATTTATTCGTCCGGCTGGATAGAGCTCTTAGCAACCAAAAGTGGATCTCAAACCAGCCCAATGCGATTGTAATGCACCTCCCAAGGGTCCAAAGTGACCACCGGCCTTTGCTAATCAAGCCTGAAGGAGACAAGCCGCCTAGTGAGCCTACCTTTCGTTTCCTGGCTTCATGGTTACTCCACCCCGACTTCCAGAACTTAATGACAAGTAATTGGGACAATAGCAAAAGCTTGGTGGATAATATCAACCAATTCAAAAAAGCAGCCCAAGATTGGAATAAAGTTGTATTTGGCTCGGTGGGAAGAAAAAAGAGATCCTTGCAACACCGCATTAATAGTGTGCAGCGCCTGCTGGAGAATAATCCTTTCTCGTCACACCTGCTGGAGCAAGAGCGCACTCTGATTTCTGAGTATGAAAGCATCTGCATCAGAGAAGAACTGTTGTGGTTGCAAAAATCGAGGGGTCAATGGATTTGTGATGGGGACAGGAACACTCACTATTACCACCTTAAAGCGCTAATCCGGAGGCGTCAAAATAGAGTCACAATGTTGAAGAACGATTCAGGAGATTGGATCTCAGATCAGAACCAATTAAAAAGCTTGGCAACGAACTATTTTCAGAATCTCTATTTGCTTGAAGAGCCATCTCCAACGGAATTCAGCTACTCAGGTCTGTTCCCTGTACTCTCAGATTCTTTAATCTCTGCTATAAGCTGTCCTGTGACCAAAACTGAAACTAAGCAAGCTTTGTTTGACATGGCGCCCCTAAAATCTCCGGGAGTGGATGGATTACATGCCCTATTCTTTCAAACCCAATGGGAGAACATCGGTGACTCTGTTTATAAAGAGGTGAAAGCTATATTTGAAGGAGGTGAGATTGATGCCCACTTCAATCGCACTCTGATCGCCCTCATTCCTAAGGTAGACCAGCCCCAATCCATCAAAGAATTCAGACCGATCAGCTTGTGCACCATATTCTACAAACTCATCACAAAGATTATAGCAAATCGGCTCAAACATGTCATGCCTCTTTTAACTCAGCCATTCCAATCAAGCTTCATACAGGGACGCAACATCACAGATAATATTATTATAGCCCAGGAGGTTATTCATGCCATGAAAAGGAAAACCGGGAAGACAGGTTGGATGGCCATCAAAGTAGATCTGGAAAAGGCATTTGATAGAATTCGGTGGGATTTTATAGCTGACACTCTCAAGGAAGCTCGATTGCCTAATCAAATGATTAACCTGATTATGAAATGCATCACCACTTCTTCCATGCAAGTGCTCTGGAATGGGAAGCCATCTGACCTTATTACTCCACAAAGAGGCATCAGACAAGGGGATCCACTCTCCCCTTATATTTTTGTACTTTGTATGGAGCGCCTATCACAAGCTATCTGCAAGCAAGTAGATGAAGGTAGGTGGCAAACCATAAGACTGGGTAGACGAGGACCACCCTTATCCCATCTATTCTTTGCTGACGATCTCATCCTATTCAGCACAACAAAAGCACAACAGCTCCAGACCATTAGCAAGATTCTTGAAGAGTTTTGTGCTTCATCTGGGCAAAGAGTCAACCAAGCCAAAACAAAGCTTTATTTCTCGAAGAATGTCACTGCCCAAGAGGCAAATGTCATCAGTGAAGCTTTGGGCTTTCAAAAAACAGAGGACCTAGGCAAATATCTTGGGGTACCTTTACTCCATAAGAGGGTGACATGGGACACCTATCACTACATCGAGGAGAAAATACAGAGCAAACTATCAGGCTGGAAAAATAAAACGCTAGCATTGGCGGGACGTATCACTCTAGCACAGTCGGTTTTATCAACAATACCACTGTATGCCATGCAAACCACCCGCCTGCCTAAAGCCTGTTGCAACAGAATTCAAACGCTAATTAAGAATTTCATTTGGGGCACCAATGAGCAGCAAAAAAGAGTCCATTTGGTCAAGTGGGAAACAATGTGTCAACCAAACAGATGTGGTGGCTGTGGTATTAAGGACCTTGAACACCATAATTCTGCTTTCCTGTTAAAGCTTGCCTATAAATTAATAGCACAGCCTGAACTTCTATGGGTGAGAATCATGAAAGCCAAATATGGTTGGAGCCACCAGGGGCAGAACTCTAGCAACACAAAGAATAGCTCCTACCTCTGGAAAAGCATTATGAGACTATGGGAAGATTTTGAGAGGGGCCTAAAATGGGAAGTTGGTGATGGTAGGCAAGCTCGGTTCTGGAAAGATCATTGGGTGGGAGATTTGGGACCGTTGAAGAATCTCTCCTATACCCCAATCCCTGAGGATCAGCTTAACATGCCAATATGCGAATTTACTGATGAAAATGGAATCTGGAAATGGAATGAATTTGAAGCTTTACTGCCACAGAACATTCTGCAGCAGATTGCACAAATCCAAGTGTCGACCATGGCTGACGTAGCAGATAAGTGCACCTGGGGCTACACGGCTAGGAAAGACTATACTGTATCCTCAGGCTACGATTTGATTACGGGGAGCAATTGGAATGACGCAAGTCCGCAGTGGGACCTTGTCTGGAAATGGCCAGGGGCCCAGCGGGTCCGAACCTTTTTATGGCTGGTAATGAGTAATAAACTGCTCACTAATAGTGAGAGAGTTAGAAGGCATATGACCGACAGGGATATGTGTGGAATCTGCAACAAAGGCACGGAGGATATTGACCATGTTTTAAGACGCTGCCCGCTTGCCACCTCCTGCTGGAATCTTATAGTACCAAACCATATTCATAGTAGCTTTTACAATTGTCCCTTCGATGTCTGGCTGAAAAAAAATCTGAGACCCAAAAGTGCGAATTCTTCGTGGTGCATCTTTTTTGGGATCTTGTGCTGGAAACTTTGGGAGGCAAGAAACCGCAAAATATTCTGCAACGAAGACACTCAAGCCCACCGTCTTGTAAATGTTGTGATTGCCCTTAGCGACCATACTGCTAGAGCTAAGGATATTTGTAATGCAATGCGTTTAGGCTAGTCCTACCCCTTTTGTAACGTCTTTTTTGTTATCTCTTGTACATACTTGCTTTTTATTGAATCCTTCTTTCACTCCAAAAAAAAAAGAGCTAAGATTAAATAAAAACTAGAACAGTCTTTATCCGACTAGTCTTCCAAAAGCGAGCGTAAAAAATTGGGTGTCAAGGTGAACCTTCTTCAATGTTGACTGTTTAACTGGGAGACACGTGAGATTTGAAGGCAATCAATGATGATCCAATTGTCACTCAAACTGCCATGTATTGGCCCCAAAGCCCTCGCCCATTAAATACGATCTGCTGTATGGGGATAAAATAAATCGATCGGTCGAGTGGCCTGGAAACCGTAACAGTATCTCTAAAGTAGTTGCAGAACCCAAAAAACTAGAATCTGGATCTGTCCAAGAGTGGGGTAGGGCGGGTGAGTCACGTTGAGCTCTGTCTCTGTTTTTTCTGGTCCGTAAAGAAAGATTCACCCACTGGCCAAAAAAAGGGCCAGGAGGGTGAAAAATATCAACTGAACATAAAATATTAGTAACAATTAAAAGTGCAGATTTAATTTAGGCATTTTGAAGTATATACTAAGTGTTGTCAGATGAGAAGAAACACAACTGAGCTGAGTCAATGTTTAATGGTTCTTGTTAGGAAAACCTGAATTAAACTGCGAAATGCATGAAACATGCAGGAGCCAGAATTTGTACTTAAATGGGATGCTTGACGTTGAGTTCAAGTTCCTGCTTTGAACTTCTCCACTCGAAGCGGGGCAGTGACGATGATGCCTTTAAGAGGGGAGGATTTGGAGAAATATCTTTCCCGTAAACAGGAAGAATAAACAGAGGGTGGAGGCAGCAAGCAAGCTACGCGAAGGGGGGGAAAAAGAGCTTTTCTTTTTCCATGCCACTGTTATTCAAAGCGAAGAAAACCTTTAATAAAGGCTAACTTCTTGGGGAGGCCTTAAAAATAAATAAATTCTCGATAGTGCAGCACATGAGGCATTATTTTGCAGTCTGTATCTTCACGCCTACTTTTCCATGACAATAATTAGAAGAACACCCTTCCAGTTTTCTCCATTATTCCCTCATTGGATCGCCCAGCTGGGCATGCCTGGCATACCAAAGTCAATGCCTCAGATAGATGAGTTGACTCGGTCTTGACTCTTTTGCGGTGCATTGCATGCACCAAAATGCATGATACTTGAATTTTCGATTAATGATATGGCAATAAGCAAGTGGGTTGGCTAAAGTTTTCAGTATGGTTGAAAGCACCTTTCAGATTCTAGCTACCACTCAGCTCCTCCCTTTCATTAATTTCCCCTCCTTAACTACAATAATTAATTGGTAGGGTATAAAGTCACTCATCTGTTAGCGATTGCAAATGAACCTTGGGATGTGAGCTCTGGAGCTTTTAAGAGAGGGTCAGGGTATTTTGAGTAGTATACTATAGAGTTAAGTACATAAAATTTAAAAGACGAATAATATGAAAAGAAGAAGAATAAATATAGAAAGAGGGGCCGTAAAAATTTGAAATTTGGGGAGGGTGGCTGAATGATTGGGGGGACTTTAGAGGAAAGAAGCAGAGCAATTAAGCTGGCGATGTTGGGCATATTGAGGGAAGGAGATTAGCATTAGGTGGTGGAGGCAGAGGCAGAGGCAGGGGCAGGGGCAGGGGCACATGGGGGGGGGTGAGGGATGGCCATGTGCACGTGAAATCCCATCCACAAGACACGTGCTTCCCACAGAGCCTTGAAAACATAACCCCTCAGAACCAATTCGGCCATTATGATTGGCAAAGGGCTCCAGATAAGACTCGGCAATCCAAAACGAAACACACACTACTATAATATAACTCACTCACTCTTTTGTGCCGCCAAAGAAAAGCCAGTTTCGATGGATGTGTGTGCATCCTCCTGGCACATATCGAAACAAAGCCTTATCCAAGCGCAGTAGAATCTTTAGGGCTTCACGTCACTCCTCTGCCTCCTTATGCATTAACATGTCTTTGAGAATTGAGAGGGGAAGCGCTTCCCATCGTTGTTTAATAAACTAACTCTTCGTTTCCCATAAGACACACTCTTTCTTCCATCTTCGTCATATATGTGTATAAATATTTGAGCGTAGAGGGACCTTCCTGAACAAGCCACCAATGCCATGCCTGACACCCTAGCAGTGTAGCAACTTCGTGAGCATCTTATAATCATATTGCCCTGTGAAGTTCTAACGTTCAATCATGGTATTGTTTTGGAGACAATAATGGGTTTTAGTTAGTGAGCCGGCTCTTAATCTCCTGGCGTCGTTTCGCAATTATTAAGTAGTTGGATTTTTGTGTCATTTTCTCTCGCGAGAGGAATGTTTGGTGGTTATTGGCATACACAATTAAGCCAATGCCTTCCAATCAGGAATAAAAGCTGTCCTTATTAATTGAGGATTTGGACGTTACAAATAGGCTCTAATGATGAGAGCCGCTCTTAAACTTCCAATTATGCGATCAGCCCTGTATTATGCAGCAGCAGCAGCAGCATATTCATCAATCAAGTATCACACTTTATGTGGTCCCCTTCCCCATAAAGTGAACAATAACCCAGTAATTATCAATCCCGGAATATTTACCAGCCGATCAATAGGGAATAGGAATATTAATAAGAGATGTGTGAAGGCAAAGGTAAGAATCTCGGCCCTTTTTTCCTTTCACTTTAGAAAAGAGTTATTCACGTATGTCAGGTCTGTTCGCATCAATCCTTGTTCTGTGGATTCCAGCAATCATGTGATACATGTAAACACTGATTACCAAACATAGTGGGTCCTTAAGTCAGAGGCGCTCATAAGCGCGATACGTATGTGGGAGAGAAATAAGAAAAATAATTAGAATGATAGGGAGAAAAGGATTAGGAGATTCAAAAACAAAATGCTAGATATTTAGACAGCTACCTGGGAAGGACATGGGACCTTACATGTGGATAGATAATAATTGGCAATAATAGGCGGGCGAATGAAAACGAAATAAGGGTAGATCCAAAGGTAATGAAGGCAGGATTTAAAAAAAAAAGAAAAAGAGGGGACCTATGTTGTACGCTTGTATGTGCTGTGGCTGCAGGATTAAACAGTGTCCAAGAATAAAGGCATAAACTCTGTGCAATAGGTGAAGTGAATTCACCTACATGTTCGTAAAACTAGTTACAGACAGCATGCGCTGTGACTAGACGAGTTAAAGATGGTCCTTCGAATTGGCGTCCTATTTCATGCAAAGAAACGAACATGAACCACATAACAGGGCTGCTCAGAATCTGGACATCGACATCCCTCTCAATGAAAAAATGGAGCCTTAAGGCTAGAGGGGAAGAGGGAGCATCACGTAAAGCAAAGTGGGCCCTCATCTATTTAAGATTTCCACCAAGTTATTAAAAGGCCGTGGTCTCCATCACAGTAACAGGGCCCCACCTGCGTACAACTGGAACCCCTTAGCTGTTCCAGCGTAGCAGAGTGGCTGCCATGTTTGCGAAAGAAACCAGCTCTTTGTAGTCCCTGCCCTGTCCTTAGGGGCCAAATGGTCCCAATACCTATGCGAGCAACCTTCACACCACTATATTCATACGTTTGCTTCTTGTGTCTCTGTGACACTACCGTTCTTTTCTTTTCGTGAATCATGTTTATTCCCCATTTAAGTTTCTGCATAATCCGAATCAGCAAGTAGCCCCCCTTTAGAGATGAAAAACGTCACTTCCTCCTTCCTGTGATTCCTTCTTGTTTGTAATTGCCAACTTTTGAACGAGACATATCAAACAAGGTTGGTTGTTAATTGAAGATGTCCATATTAAGTTTTTCTGCTTTGCTTTAATTTATGGGCCCAAATTGTAATGTTGTCTTCCTTGCGCCACCATAACTTTGACATAATTTGAGCCTGGTCCCTCTTGGAAAAAAAGATGGAATAAAAAGATAAAATGTAAGAAAGATTATGCAAGAAAAATTCCAAGTTGTGGACAGCATCGTCGAGTTCGAAATATAATTTGGGACTCGTCCGCGAAAGAATTGATGGAAAACTTAGTGCAGCAAGTTCCAATATCAGAAGAAGCCAATGGGATAATTGTTTGACAAAATTGGGTTCCAGATACTTGAGACAATTTAGGTTCCGTTTACATTTAAGAAACTTCACCTTTTGCCTAAAGATGTATATAGTTTGAGTTAAATTATCAACCTTTAGTTTCTCCCTAAAAGGTTTGACAAAGAAAGCGACTACTATACATCATCAATCAATAATCAATGTAGCGTCAAAACCCTTAGTCTTCGTAGCTTCCATTCGAAGTTGTTTCTTGCACACTACCCTACTGCGACCAGTACTCCGTAAAGGAAAGTTGCGGCTTCACGTTACTGATTAAAGATACAAAAAGACAAGATGGAGCGTTTAGTTTTTGCCAAGAAATTAACTCAACTTATTTCTATCGATTAATTAACATCACTCACAGGATTCTGGATCCTGTTTAAAATCTTTGCAGATAAGGATTAGACCGTTGAGCTTGTCAATGGGCAGGGCCATGTGGCTGAACATGATTAAGAATTTTCAGAACATAAAGGAAATGCAGGGAGAGACAGTAAAAAAAAAACTGAAAGAAAAGAAACAGAAATTGGAGGATAGGAGGGAGGAACTGTTCCGAGGTTGATGCGTTGATGTTAGAAAAGCAAAGGGCTATCCTTACAATAATGGAAGCGGTCCGAAAAAACAAAAGAAACAAGAAACAAAAGCACGGGGACAAAGTCCAAAAACTGAGGCTTATCTGGATATGAGGGACCCAAGCTCCAGGAATGCCACGTGGAGACAGGCTAGCTCCGATAGGGATGACATGGCAAAACGCAGGAGATCGCAGGAGCCAGGAAGTGTGGGATTTATAATGGAGATCGTGGGGGCAACGGAAAGGGAAGTTAGAGAAGCTTTAAGACAAACCCATCTGGCAATCTATCCAAATTCATGTGCCTTCATTAATCTTTGTGGCCTCAAAATGTAACGAAAAGCAAAGGTAGCAGCAGCAGAACAAGAAGCAAACCCTCCCTCAAAGAAAAAGCATGATTCCTGTTCCACCACCCTGCTTTCTCTCTGCTCCTCCATTATTACTCCGTCACCTTCCATTCCTTTCTTTTCACCATTTTACCTCCCTCCCTTTTCCTCTAAACTATATTATAATGATAACGAAATGGGGGGTTAGCTCAATTAACGGAACTACCTTCCGGTGATTATTGCGAACTTGAAAGGCTAATTAAAGTATCGCTGGTAATCATGAACAGGCAAAGAAGATTAGGAGGCTAATTCCACAAAAGTGAAGGTGAATCAATGGGTTAGTCAGCGGGCGGGTGATTCATGTATTAACCGGGGTTTGGTTCATTGAATAACTAAAGCTCCATGATCATGGTTTCTTTTGTCTCTGTGTCATGTTGGGATGTAAAATCCTGCAGCATTTACTGAATCATTATCCTGCAACCTCACATGTGCAGTTACTATTCTTTTGCTCCCCCCCCCCCCGCCTTGTGAGTTGGACGAGCCCATGGGGACTGAGCGCACATAGTGAGGCCATAGAAATTAGCATTAAAAGAAAATCCTAGTCAAATCAGACGCAGTCACAAGATAACTGCTTCTTTTCATGGTGTTGATTACAAGTGGATTTTAACAGATTAGTAAATTCATGGAGTATGTGCGGAATCCAGATCCTCACAAAAAATAAATGGGATGTGGCGTGGTTATTAATATAGGAATTTTAATTTGGAGGAAGCTTTCTGTTCAGAGATACTCTAGTACTGAACTTCTTGGCTGTAAATTTTAAGGCTCGCTTGTCTACTTGGTTTCATAGTTTAAATTTCAGGAATGACGGTCATAAATGAAGGCAATGCAAACTGGTGGAGTGAGAATGGTCAAACTTGAGCAAGGGCGAATCCGTAATTTGGACGGGGATGTGAAATAAATAAACCGGGGGGTGTTTTGGAAATACAAGGCACTCCCAATTTGGTGTGATTATGAATCCGTGAGAGTCCTCATTGAAGTAAATCTGTCACGTTTTATAAAATTAGGAGATTACAAATCTTTTGTTGCTGGTTGCCGAGCTCACCTGGCGGGCTACTTCTCGGTGGAGCTTACTTTTCCCGGTGGTTGAGCCCGAGGACCCGTGATGGGTCACCGGCGATAGTCAGTCGCGATCGTCTACTCACCGGCTGGACCCCGTCACGTATCTAGAATCCCTTTAGTTTAAAGAAATTAATTTTTTCCTTTGCCAAATTGTCACAAATATTAGGGACAGTAGACCTATACAAAAGCCACATAGCTTGTGAGGGAGAAAGAATCTATGGTGTGCTGCCAGCTATGAACTTGAATTAATCAAAGCTTTCCATAAGGGTCAAAGCTGTCAATTTTTCCCACAGACCCCTTCTCTCTCTCTCTCTTCCCTTCCCTATGGTCTTTACAACCTCCACCCATACTTTCACGAAATCTATACTCGTTTAAAACCCCTCCTTTCTTCCTGTGTCTCTCAACCTCCTCACTTCTCTTCTTCATTTGCGTTTCCCCCTCTCTCCCTCTCTTTGTTTCTCGCTGAAAATATGTGCCTGCTTTGGCCAGGGGAGGGAGAGGCCAACTGGGTTCATCCTTCATAGTTTGATCATTGATGGTTCTTCAACCTTGAATCACCACACTACGACCCTCACCACATGACAATGGCCGTCGCTACCTTCTCCTCTTTCAATGCTTCAGAAAAGAAGCACTGGTGGCTTACCAACCGAAAGGTAATGCTTCACTCCCTTTAGATTTGTTTGCACGAGTTTTTCATCTTTGAGATGCTTTCATAATTCCTGAATTCATATATATATATATATATATTACTTGCGTGTTCGCCGGTGTAGATTGTTGAGAAATACATCAAAGACGCTCGTAGCCTCATTGCGACCCAAGAACAGAGCGAGATCGCATCGGCTCTGAATCTTGTAGACGCGGCACTAGCAATATCTCCACGCCTAGACCAGGCGCTCGAGCTCAGAGCCAGGTCTCTTCTTTATCTCCGGCGTTTTAAGGACGTCGCCGATATGCTTCAGGACTACATTCCCAGTCTCAGGATGGCAGTCGAGGAGTCGGGCTCTTGTTCTTCGGATAGTTCGTCTCAGCAGCTCTCAAGGGAGGGAGCGAAGCTGCTCTCATCTCCGGAGTCGTCGCCGGATCAGAGTTTCAAGTGCTTCTCCGTCTCGGACTTGAAGAAGAAAGTGATGGCAGGACTGTGTAAAAGTGGCGAGAAGGGAGGGCAATGGAGGTAAATCAATCAACTGCCATTACTCTGTTTCA
>NW_021634797.1:0-39309 GCF_004799145.2 Neltuma alba | reverse complement strand
CGCGTATAAGATACAGGGTGTGTCTCCTAAAAAAAATAGTTATAATAACTGCAGTCACAGAAATGCATAATTATGGTACATCATAAAAGATTTACTGATCGGCTATCAATTAAAACGGCATAACCCATACGGCCTAATTTCAATCAGCACGGGATTGGCCTGCACGAGATGACAGAATGATACCACGATGAGGCCGTAGAGGGCCCAGAGCTTCCGCAAAGATCAGAATAAGAATCATTCCCACGAACACGCTTGGTTGCTGGGCGTTCGCCCTGAAAATCACAGCAACAAAATACCTACCCTCAGGATTTTCATCTATGACGTGATTAAAAGGGGAAACAAAATGGAGCACAGGCAGGTGCGCAGATGCTCACACGCCCAAGATAAGAAGATGAAGCAATACGACGATTGGGTGTCAGAAATGAAAGCATCATAAAGCATAGAAATGCAATAGGTAAACTACCAGGCCTCAAGTGCCAAACAAACGTACAGAAACGCAAAATGCTTGCAGAGATTACTCAAAAGTTGCACAAAATACAATTCTCAAACATACGAAGTTCCTTCAATTGATGCTAAATTCATTCATATGCAACTTGTCTCTCGAAATGCCAATTGCTACCAATTACATACAGCAACTATGACAGCAATGCTCTGATATTCCTCCAATACCTCCAATTAAGAAGATAAATAGTAGGTTCCTTGAAGTTTTACCAGGAGTCACAGAGTCTTATTTTTACTTTCATATGGTTGACAAGCCCATTTATCTTCAGTATCAATTTTTCATCTTACCATTGTTTGCACCTGTATTCTATTTCTAGGTGCAGGACTGCATGTAATTAAGCTACTTATCAAAATCAAGTACGAGACCGAAAAAGAAAAGGATAAAGTAAGAAAATACTTGTAAAAGAAAAGAAAAATAAAACATACCGAACTCCAGCATCACCAACAATTCCAATCGCCATTCCCGCAGAAAGTCCGGCAAGGCCACAGGCAAGGCCGGACGATAAGTGGGCATACCCATCGAAGAGATAGTAAGATTTTGCTTTCGGGTTAATTCCTGTACTAATAATAACAGCTATGATTAATCCATAAATACCCAGCACTCCAGCCATTACCACTGGGACAATGGATTTCATGACGAGCTCTGGCCTCATAACTCCCATAGAGGCCACGCCTACTCCACTCTTTGCTGTTCCGTAAGCGGCTCCCATACCTGATATTGAGTTTAGTGGGGGTAAAAACTAAGTATGTGAAATTTTCACTGTTATCTATTCCAAATCGTTGTTTGCTGGATTAGTACAGAGTACAAGAAATACAATCCCCAATCACTCGACTGCAAATTTTCAATGCTATCTGTTCCAAAGCGTTTTTTTCTGGGAGCGGAGTGCAATAAACAATACACAATATCACAGGATCAATGATTAAAGTAACTCGAATAAGCGCAAATCGAAAGAGAGGGTGGTGCATGGTTTCCCTGATCATCGAATAGGAAAGAGTTTCCCAGTTATTGAAAGTGAAACGTGCTAAAAAGTACTAATCTTCACACATAAGCTTCCACGATGTCATCAATGCGAAAATCCCTATGAAATTAATTTCTCATTCGGATTCCCTTTACTCAACTTCCAAGACGGAACTTAAAATTAATATCATAAATGGCAAGTTCGTTAATTGCATATTTCTTTGAACCAAACAGCCCGAAAACCATAAAATTACGCCCAAGTGCATTTACATAGAAGTTTAGAAAGTTACAGGAGAAGACAAGGGCAGCAGCAGCTCCAAGGAAGCCAAAGAATGGAGCAGTTTCGTCACCGCTGAAACCTGCCATCGTTAATCACTGTCGAAGAGGCAGAGGGATCTTTCTTTGTGGTAGGGATGACGAAGGCCGAGAGAGATCGGTTTCAATGATTGAGGGGGAAATTGTGAATCCGGGTGATGATCGCGCCAGCCACGGGGAATAGGGGAAGTTTCGCCCTGCCATCGCATTTACCATTATACCCTTGTCCCCTACTTAAGTACTTATTAACTGTTGAGCCTCATTCCCTCCCTTTCTATCTTCTCCTTTTTTCTTTTTTTAAATCACTAGATTAATATTTTAATAACTCATGCTTAAATCTTCTTAAAATTATTATTAAAAAATAAATTATAAAATAAATAAATAATAAGTTACACTTATTTAATTTTAATTTCAATAGTTTGCAAGTCCACTAATATTTTTTTAAATTTTTTATAAATAGTTTATAAAAAATTAAAATTTAACTAGTAAAATATCTTAATTTAATAAAAAAAAAAGGATGAGAAGGAAAAAAAAGAGGTTTCAAACGGGATGCCATTGCCATCACCTCCTTTTTTTGGTACTATGTCGTGGCACATTTTAAGGGGGTGTTTGGGTAAGAATAAAATCATGATTTCAAAAATACTTTTAAGGTATACGAAGTAAATATGTAAATAAATTTATTTCGATTTGTGAAAAATACTTCTAGGATTACCAAAAGACCTCCCAATAGGTCTTTCTCGCGTCGCGTTCTGATTGGGCTACGTCAAAGCCCATTGTTTTTTACAATCAGCTTCAATCACACAACCCATTTGATTTTGGGCCTCATTGCCAATATCAACCGAGGAAGCCCCTTCTTATTCTGGCTTATTTATGATATTTTATATTTGTCTAATAATATAATTATATAAGTATATTTAAATCATAGTAAATTCTAGATAATAATATAAAAAATTATATTTATGACAAATAGGAAAACCATGAAGTAAAACAAGAAAGAAAGTTATGATGTACGTTAAACATAATAGCACCTGATGGCCAAAAGAAACACACAAGAGCACCGCTTTAAACTACATGTCTTGTACCACTGTAACTAGTAACTTGGAAATAGAAAAAGGAAATATTAAACGAGAATGAGGCTAAAAGCACAGATGCTGGATCCTTTCACGCGGTTCTCCATAAATTTTATGGTCGATTTTTTTTTAATCATAATACTCCTCTCGGTCATTAATATATGACCTAATTTTTGAGTTGGTTTGGTCCTAAATATAAGACTCATTTCTCATATTTATCAATTTTTCTCTAAATTACTCCATAATAATCTCTTAACTATAATTAAATAGAAGAGGAGAGGAGGTATTAAAAAATATGATATGGTATTTTAGAAAAATGTGTCACTTTTCTTATAATTAACTAACTTACCTAACTTCCTTAATCTAATCAAATTAGTTAAATAGATCTTATATTAAGGGTCGGAGGAATATTAATTAGTATACTTTTGAGATCATTATCAGAGTCCAGAAAAAGAGAAGGCCACTGCCCAGGAATTCTCGAGAGAACCGAGAAAAAAGAGAATATTTAATAACGATATAAACGCGACCGGCGAGCCGTCTTTTGCAGAGAGAGTGAGAGGCTGAATCCTGCGGCAGTGTTTAACGATTGATAGGGGGAGATGTTCTTCTTCTTCGTTGGCGGGTTGGAGCAACAGGTGCGTCAGGTGCTGAAATCGGGTGTGGGCAGATGTATAAACTGTAGCTCGCCGGCCGATCTGGTGGAATACGAGAAGGTGCTGAAGCTCTTCTTCGTTCCCGTATGGCGGTGGCCCGGCAAGGAGCCTCTTTTGTATTGTAACAACTGCAAGTTCTTCTTCCCTCAATCCTACTCCTTGCCACCGCCGCCCCAGTCCACCACGTCACTGCCGGAAGTCTCCGATGTATTGCGTTGCCGATTCTGCGACCGGATTGTGGAGTCCGACTTCAGATTCTGCCCTTTCTGCGCGCGGCTCCGAACTGTAATTTACTTCTTATTCCCTCTGTCTGAGTTTTGGCTGTTGTTGACTGCGTATGAGAGTTTTGGAATGGTCGTTCGGTTCCAACTAAAGAATAAGATTAGAAGCGATTAGGTGTGATCACTGGTGTTGTATTCCGATTATGGACCTCAATGCTTATACGTAAATAAGATTCATGGAGTCTTGTGCCTATTTCGTTTATTCAACGAATTTATGACTGTCTAATTAGTAATGCCTGAATTCGTATGAACACGAATCATTCAGGACCCTCTAAATTATCTTTGAAAAAAAAAAATATACTTACACGATACCCAAGATGCCCCTCTTTCCGTGGTGAGGTGAAGCCACCAGTTGAGATGGTGGTGGTGGTAGAACAAAGATTATTTTTGCAAAGAGACATGAATTTGGGGATTGCCTCTGATCAATTAGCAGTGCCACCATGGCCCAAGGGGATGCCTCTGCAAGTGCCATGGGCAATGCCTTTATTAGAGTGAAGAAAGAGCAGCATAAAGCCGAAAACACTTACTATGGTAGACGCATTGAATACGACCCTTATTTACAGAGGATATGCATTTATATGCTGAATGGTCATACTCCACAGCTGATCCAAACAGCCGATTAAACAATAAAACCAAAGGGTCATTTTGCTCTTGGAGCAGGCGGATGGACAGCGTCCATGTTAATATGAATGCATCCATGAAATTTGGAGCTAATGCTAAGCATCTTAGGAAACTCCGAAACAGTGTGAAGCGGATATCCAGAGGACACGAGCTTCCTTCAGAGCATAAAATTTAAGAAAAATATTTACATCAAGTTTCTTATATCTATCGTGTTAAGATTTCAATCATATATGACTATGTGTTCTATTTTTTAAATATTAACATTTAATACTCCTCCGGTCCTTAATATAAGACCTATTTAACTAATTTGATTAGATTAAGAAAGTTAGGTAAGTTAGTTAATTATAAGAAATATGACACGTTTTTTCTAAAAATACTATAATCATCTTTCTTAATACTCTATCTTTCTCATCTACTTGGTTATAGTTGAGCGAATATCTATAAGGTTATTTAGAGAAAAATTGATAAATATGAAAAATGAATCTTATATTTAGGATTAAAACTAACTCAATAATTGGGTCCTATATTAAGGACAGGAAGAGTAACATTTAATTATAAATCCATATAAAATAAAATAGAAAACACATGGTCATGTATGGTTGGAGAACAATCGACCTAACACCAAGTCACCTCTTTGAACCATTTACGTTTTATAAAAAGTACAATACTTGCAAAACTATATTATATTATACATATTACAATACTATTTCTGATTTTTAATATAAAAGCTAATTTGACATTTAATTTGATTCTAAATATAAGACTTTAATCTACTTTATCTTTCATATTTATTTATTTATTTTCAAGGTTATCATATGTTAAATGTTTCGTCAAATAATAATTATACATATGATTAATAATGATATTTTAGGAAAGATAATATCTATTTGTTACAAATAACTAACTTAATAATTTTTTTTTATTTATATTCAATTTAGTTAACTAATTTTTATACTAAAGACATGAGACAGCATATTAATAGTAGAATTTAATTAAACAAACACCTAGATTTACAAAAATTTAATCGCGCCGGTGCAGAAGTACGGTTTTTTTTTTTTTTGGGGGATGCCACTCGCTTCTGGTGCTTTTGCGGTTTCGCCTCCAAGTTACGTTGGTTAAGAAGTTTTGCCCCCTTGTTTTTTGTTACCATGTTTCGTGAGGGTAATGAATGTCGAATAGTGATTGAGAGGCAAAGGGAAAGAAAACATCGAAACCCCACTAAACAGTTATCCACTGCTGTCTTTAATTTCCCTACCCTTGCGCTCATCATCATCGTCTTCTTCCTTCTTTGCTCTGGGTAGCAATCTTCCATCATAAAGCTGCGTGCTTTGGATTACTTTCTGTGCTCAAAGTCTCACCCAATCGCCTGAGACACGCTCGTTCCTCTTGCTAACTTCCAATCCATTTCCTTCTTTCGTCGCTGTCGCTCTTTCGCGTTGACCGTCGCTGTCGCGCGTTCAAGCTGCTGATCTCTGACATTAGATGGAGAAATCCGTGTTTAATAGAGATGCTCACCAGAATCGAACATTTTCCTATTCATGTTTTTCTCAGAGAGATGTCTGTTACAGGTTCAGTCTCTCCCTTTCCTCCCTCTCTCCAAGATTCTGCTCTGCTCTACCGAAATGTGTTCGCTCAATTTTACTGATCAATTTTTTTTTTTAAAAAAATCGTTGGGGAAGTTGGAATCTGAATTCCGTTTTGGCTTTCAGTCGTTAGTGTTTCAAGTGTAATAAATTCCATTTCAGAATACTGGTATGCAATTGAATCGAATTCTTGATTTTGGGGGGTGTCAAACGCAGTTGTCGTTGTCAAGAGTGAATGAGATTTTTAAGGGCTCTATTTTGTTATTTCAATTTCCTGTGTTGCGAATTATGACTGATGATAAGGATCACAAGATAAGAGGCCTTTTCCATGAGTGGTAGGTCTTTGCTAATCTTTGTGGGAAGTAGGAACACGTCATATAATGATAAGGGATACATGGATGATGCTCGAAGCAAAATTAAATTTAGATAAACAACGTACAGAACGTAAATGCTTTGAAAACTCTGTTCAGATGGCATTTTATTGAATCGCCCAACATGCCTTTAAATATGTATTGCAGCTGCGACGGATAGAAGAAACCAAATCACCCCATTCTTTAATTCAACCACAAGGGATAGAAATTACCAACAGACTAGAGAAAATATAGAGACAGAACGAACATCAAGTCTTTACCTGTGTCAATGATCTACTACTCCGGAATTTAAGCATTTACGGGTGACTTTAAAATCACATCTTCAACATAAGATACAGACCAATTTCTTCTTTATCAACTGAGAGAGAAACTTCGGTTGTTTTCCCCTTCTCCTGATCTCGAAGGGCGGGAAAATCTATACTTCGTTCGTATTCTGGATTTTGTAGTGATATAATTGATCTTGTTAATTTGAAGGATGCGGTGTAAGCTGCTATCATAATGCCACTTTTATGCATTATCTGTCTGCAGAAGAATGAAAAAAGATTGGATTGTGGACATTACTTTTAAATGTGATCAAATCGTCATGACAAAAACAAGCAAGGTCATGCTTAATTTGGGTCTTCCAGTCCCGTTTTGGAAACATCTTAAATTGGAGAAAGCTTGGTTTCCTCCTTTTCCTAGCTGAGTATGATAGTAGCAATCGCTTTTTCTCCCTCTTTTTCACTAGAGTATGTGATTTAGGCTGGTTTGAGTGTCCTAGTTTAGAAAATGTAGGGAGGGATTCTATATTTACATTCCACTCTCAAAGTAAAGAAGCCATATCTTGTATTTCCAATTACTTTCTTTTGTTCATTCTGGTTCGTTCTGCAGCAATTACTGTATCTTATTTTCTTTCTGTTTGATTTGGCAGCTGCGGTGCTTGTGGATATGAGCTGAATCTGACATCCTCCAACCGGAACACCTCAACCATCGGTTCGAAATACGGGAAATCCATAAAACGAGGTATAATATCATTCTTCAATATTGATGAAAGCAGATTTACGCAGGTTGATGAGATTCAATGCGTGCCCCATTTCTCAAAGCACTCTTGGGGTTTGTTTCGACGAAAAACAAAGCTCCTTTGCAGGAAGTGCGGTAACCATATTGGGAATGCGTACAACGGTCACAGTTCGACCCTTGTTCTTGTGTCTGATGGAACAGAGCCATCCTTAAGCAACGAAGCATCCCCTCATATGAAGTATGACATTCGCATCCGTGCATTGCAGCCTTCGTCTTCTGAGGAATGTGGAGCCCCTGTTTTGGCTTGACGTTTCTGCCCAAGTTTGTTTCCTCTCTTCTATACTGCTAATGCATAATGCCCCCCGCGGTCAGAAGATTCGTAGAGGAAGTAAAGTAGTGTACGTAACGTTATGGTAAGGTTTTTGTGTTCCTCCTTCTCGAAGGAAAGTTATTGATTGTTGATTAATGTGTACATGAGTTGTAAGAAGCAAACCGGAAGATATCACGTATTTGGGATTTTCAGAAATTGGATTAAAATGTACATCACTGGAAGATAAAATGTTGATTTGTTTGCAATAGGAGTTGTATAGTTCAGTATAACCGTGCGGGACAAGGTATTTAGTGCCAGGAGGATCTCGTCTCTTCTTCTTCCTCTCTCTTTCCCTTGCATCTCTTGTGGGGAGAAGAACTAGTGGGGATGTGGGATGATAAGAAGGGGTAAAGGAACAGAAAAAATAAGCGGAGAATCAATAGAACTGACATGTTTTCTCCAAAGCTTTTTTCCCAGAAGCAAAGAAATTTTGGAAAAGGATAAAGTATTATATTTTGGACAACGCGACGTAATATATATGTTCTCGCTTTTAAAGAGACATGAAAATCCTATGTCGATTTTATCATACCTTTTTTATTTTTTTATCTATCAAAATAAACCAAGAGAAAACATTTTTGCTTCCCTTTCCTCTTCTTTTAATTTCATCTCCTCCTATTCTCTTTATTCTATGTTTTTTTCAAGAGTTTTATCCCCAGAAGCAACAAGAGCTATGCGGTCCGCATCATGGTTCGGGGTACGGGAACCGCCAAAACTTGGCATTATTCTATTTTTATCAATCCAGACGAAGCATAGAACCAAGAAGTACTGGGCTTAGTTTCGAGGAAGAAATACCTGCATTTAAGATCCGATAGCGTGTTGAATAAGACCCTGCCTTTTATTCTTGCTTTAATTTGCTGAAATACCGAATACGAGAAGAGCTGTAGCTTTTTAATTAACATGCAAAATTATGTCGAAGGCATTTACCGTTTAAAAAATAAATTTGTGTCGTAGGCCTCCCAATAAATTCGCGCCTTGTTCTTCTTACCCTGCTTGTGCGCTCTTGTGTGTTGGGTGATAATAAAAGCCTCCCTTTAATGGCATGCCTGCTTTAATTTCCATTCTTTATTTTCTTGTTCTATAAGAGGCGCCGCGATTTGGAATCTGGTTATTCAAATGAAACATTCAACCAATATATTTTGTAATAAAACTGAAAAGGAAAAAAAAAAAGAATCACATGCTACCAGGCATATTTTTAAGGAGAAATGATATTTGTGTCTCAAATTTTTGTTTAATAGTGACGATTAAAGCCCAAATCATATTACTAAAGACGATCAATTGTAAATAAAAATTCAGATAATTATATGTATACATGATTTATGGTCACTTCTAATAATTTTCAAACAATATTCCTATTTACATATTACTACCCCGCACTTTATATTAGACTAGTTTGACATTCAATTTGGTTATAAATGTAAGACCTCAATCTATTTTATTTTTATATTTGTTTATTTTTTTACAAGTTTGTCCTTGTAATGGTTACATGTATTAAATGTTTCATCAAATGATAATTTTAACTAATACATACACATGATTAACGTTGATATATACACATGATTAACAATACTATTTTGTAAAAGTATTTAGTATAAATAACTAACTTAACTAATTTTTTTTAATATATTCAAATTATTCAACTAACTCTTGTATTAAAGATTGGGGATAGTATTTTTTTAGTAAAATTTGTTGATATCATCATTTTCTATTCAAGGTATAGTAATAAATATAATGTAATGTTCGTAGTGCTTCTTTGTCCCAATGAAAGAAGGAGATCAGTCAGCTCAGATCTGCTTTGCGTTGTTACCATTATCTATCTGGTAACATCCGATCGAACCTCGTATGATCAGGAAGGAATATAATGTCATTCATAACGGCCTTCGCGACTGTACTGTCACGACTCTAATCACTCTCTTACTTATCTTTGATGTCCTTCAAATTAATTAACAGCCTTGAAAACAACAAATTCCCAATAATAGTACAGCCTCTAATTGAATCGAGGCTATATATCATCCTCATTCCAATACGCAATGCAACTTTGTGTTTGCGTACGTCGAGGGCTTTGCTAGTAATCACAAAACAGGGTCGAGCATTTGTGGTACCACACACACACACACACGCACACAGAGAGAACCCCAGATTTCAGTGTAATCGGGCCAATGAAGTCTTCTAGCGCCACCAAGTTTCCCATGTCATACCCTTCTGGTTTATTTGTTTTGTGTTTGGCAACTACGTTGAACCCTGCGTTTGGCGCTCGAGTTTGTAAGTTTTCTGCAATCTTTAACTCCGGCGACTCTAACTCTGACACCGGCGGCACGGCGGCCGCCTTTTTAGCACCGCAGGCACCGTATGGGCAGACCTATTTTCACAGACCTTCGGGAAAGGTCTCCGATGGCCTCCTCATCATCGATTTCATTGGTATTCTAACGCTTCATTAATGCCTTGCTCTTTGGTTAAGCAATTCTACCCGTGATGCATTCATTATTAACAATTTACCCCGCCCATTCTCATTTTGAGGATACCAAATTGTCTTTGGTTTTCTGCTTTGTTATATAATATTGCAGAATATGGCATACAGAGGATTCTAAGGTTCATGATTTTGACTTTGCATTTCGCATTCGATTTTAAGCTGTGCTTTCATTAATGATACTCTTTCTGTTATAAAGCCAACTGCATGTTTTGTTGGGGTATGAACCCAAATCTCATTCTGCACAATGGAATTTAATAATAGCAACGTATATAATTGTATTTTCCTATCAAAATGAAGCTGTTTTTAACCTTGATCTGTTTGTTTTTACGATTTCAGCACAAAATTTTGGACTCCCATATCTTAGTGCATATCTTGATTCTCTGGGCACCAACTTCACGCACGGAGCAAACTTTGCAACGGCTGGATCGACAATCAAGACCCCACATTGTGGCCTTGTCGGATACAGTCCTTTCTTCCTCGACCTGCGGTTCAATCAATTTGCAGAATTCAAAAACAAGACACAATTAATTAGACATGAAGGTAAATAATTTTTAAGTAACTCGAGTTTTCACTAGTCTCAGTAGTCTGTAACATATTATAACTTTATAAAGCTTGATGCATACAAATTAGCAGCCATGCATGAACAAGTACTCTGATTTTTCAGCAGGAGTATTTGGAAGCTTCATGCCCAAAGACAAGTATTTTGCAAAAGCTTTGTACACATTTGATATCGGTCAGAACGATCTGGGTGCTGCCATTTATGACAAACAAGACCCTGCAAGAAATCGATGCTTCTATACCAGATGTAGTCAACGGCTTGGCAACTAATGTTAAGGTAGTTTAATACCCGTCCCATTATTGTCTATTTCGATAATGCATTAATTAATGCCTGGCTTTTCAATAACATAATAAATTCTGTTTTTTTTTTCTAAATTCACGAACTTGGGAATCAGAACATATACAATCTGGGAGCTAGAAATTTCTGGATATATGACACAGGACCCATCGGGTGCCTCCCTTATATGTTGGTCAAGTCCTCATCAGCCCAACGAGACGAGCTTGGTTGTGCAAAGCCTTACAATGAGTTAGCTCAGAAGTTCAACCACGAGTTGAAAGAAGCCGTAGTTCAGCTTCGAAAACATCTTCCTCATGCCGTAATCATACATGTAGATATCTACGCTGTCAAGTACTCTTTGATCAGCAACGCAGAGAAATACGGTGAGCCTAATGAAAAATAATCGCTTTGATCTATTTTTATGTACAAAGGATATACGTGGTGACGTGGGTGGATGGATTTGCAGGATTTGAGAAGCCAACAGTGGCATGTTGTGGGTATGGAGGGGAATACAACGATGGGAATGTGCAGTGTGGAAGAGTAGGGATGGTGAATGGTACTGAAACATTTGCTGGATCATGTGAAAAGCCATGGGTGAGAGTGAACTGGGATGGGATTCATTACACAGAAGCGGCTAACAAGTTCGTGTTCAACCAAATCTCCACCGGAGCATTCTCTGATCCACCCATTCCCCTGACTATGGCCTGCCAAAGACATTTCAACAAGAAGTTTCACTACTAGTGTTTTGCTTCCAGGCTAGAAACTGATTGAGATAGTTTTGTTAATGCAGTCTGTGGATGTGTTTCAATTATATTTATGAATCGATCAGGGGCCGAGGGAACAGATATATGTGGGATAAAGTTGGAGACAGCAATGAGGTAATATAGTATTGATTGAAGGTTAGTGAATGCATTCGCTTATTTAAATTCACTTGTCATCAAAATGGGCTCAAACATGTGAATCACTTGAAAGATATCAGCATGACACGAGATCGTGGTCATCAAAATATTTTGCCGATTGCAGCTAATGATGCGGTAATGCGGAGGGTCAAATGAGCTGATGTTTTTGTTGTTCCTTGGGCGGCTAAAAATTGAAGCATCAATACCAACGCCAATAACTATTGATTCTAATGAAAAGAGCTGTGTTGGCTTTAAGCATGAGGCTTTGAATGTGTAAATATGGAAATTAAATTATTTCTGAAAAGCTCATGCCAATTGAATCTCATCACGTAATACTTACTAGATCTCAGAAAATTATATTACTTTTAGATTCTAATTTAATATTCAATTTAATATTAAATATAAGATTCAATATACTTTATCTTTAATATTTATCTACTATTTTATCCTTAAGTAATCTCTATAATGGTTATATATATATATATTAAAAAGTTACTATTAACTAGTAATTCAAACAGACATGATTAAAAAAATATCTATTTAAAAAATTAATTAATTAAGTCTCAAAAGTAGGAGTATATGACATGGGGTTGGTTGCAACTTGCAAGTTGCAACGACGGGGCCGAGAAGACGTGCGTCGGCAACCTCTCCACGGTGATTGCAATAAACACTGATAAAAAATGGGCGAACGCGCTAAAGAGCGAAAGGAATGGATGAACAGAATCCAATGCGACTGCTAAAACCATTCTAATGATCATCGGACTACCTCTTTTTCTCTCTCCTTTGAGCGGCCCTTCACTAACTGCACTGACACTTTTGAAAATTACCGCATTCATTTAGTCTCCGGGCCTTTTCGTTAGCTGAACCGGCATTGATATTACATCTCTTCAATTATTTCCCTGTAAAATAATACTCTTCCGTTACTTAATGTAAGACCCATTTAACTAATTTGATTAGATTAAGGAAGTTAGGTAAGTTAGTTAATTATAAGAAATGTGATACGTTTTTCCTAAAACATCATAATCATCTTTTTTAATACCTAATCTCTCTCTTCTACTTGATTATGATTGAGGAAGTATCCATAGAGGTAATTTAGAGAAAATTGATAAATATGATAAATGGGTCTTATATTTAGGACCAAAACTAACTTAACAATTGAGTCCTATATTAAGGACCGGAGGAGTACGTCAACATTTTTTGAAAGGCCCCTTTTTCGCATCTGGAGAGATTTTTTTTCTTCTTCTTGAAATACAAGTGGCAAGCTCAAGATTGAAACATAAAACGATGGCAAAAAATAGGCAAAAGCATTGAAAGATAAAACAAAACTCAAAATGGGGAAAGCTGCTGGGAGATGGCTGGGCTGGGCCCTTTAATTAAAAAAGAGAAGAAAGCAAAATTGGTCTAGCCATCAAAACGCAGATTGTTTTTTCAGGGCCTGTGGCGAAGGGGTCTAGAAGCCTAAGATGATGGGAACCGGCCTTTCATTCAACCTTATCCAACGTGGACGCTACGAATTTCGAACGCTAATAAGCAATAATACAAACACCTATGAGCTGGGAATGTCCTGTGGTAGTGGTTGTTTATCCTAACAAGCAATGTTGTTAAGAGCATTAAAATCCTGTTGGGTCCAAAATCCTTTATTAATTTTCTCAATCCCTCATCCGTCGTGATGCTGCATCTTCCTTTTGCATATCAAAATTCTATAACCCTCCCGGCCGTTGGATCGTTCGGGAGAGAAAGCTGCATAAGGCACGTCATGGTTTCTTTCTGGGGATACGACCTTAGCTGTGGAGGGCGTTGGCAGGAGACGATTAAAATTATTGCAGTGACTGTGTAGTAAGTAATGCAGGGGACCCTTGTCTGATTCTGATCGCCCGGCAGTTTCGTCTTCCGGTTCAGGAAAGGCTCCTTCTTGTCACTTAATGCCGGCGCCGATGGAGTCTCCCTGCACCGCGAGGTTCGTTATCCCATTGTTCTCTTGTTTGGTGTATGCTTGTATTGCTGCCACATCTTCTTTGAACCCTGTATTGGTCACTCAAGCTTGTCAATTTCCGGCCATCTTTAACTTCGGCGACTCTAACTCCGATACTGGTGGCCTTGCTGCTTCCATTTGGTTGCCACCCCTACCATATGGCCAGACTTATTTTCGCCGACCTTCTGGAAGGTTCTCCGATGGCCGTCTCATTATCGATTTCATGGGTATTTATTCTTTTCATCTTCGCTTTCTGCTCTAATTCTTTCATTCCCCCACTTCCATTACTTTTATTCTGGATAAGCTCGATAATTGCTCTCTAATGTTGCCCTATAGTAATGATACATTGACAGGATAATCATCAATAAAAAAGTAATATGAATACACAATTCTAATTTCAGCTGAGAGTTTTGGACTTCCTTATCTGGATGCCTATCTCAATTCGCTGGGGACTAATTTCACACACGGAGCAAACTTCGCAACTTCAGCATCAACAATCAAACTCCCCTCCATTATTTTACCTCAACCAAATGGATTCAGCCCTTTCTACCTTGAAATACAGTACAATCAGTTTACGGAATTCATGTCAAAATCAGATTTTATTAGGCAACAAGGTAAACAATGGTGTCAGTTGATATTTTGAACTACTTTTCATTATTATTAATCTGAAACATACAACTCATATTGGCGTTGTCACAGGAGGTGTCTTTGCAAGTTTGATGCCAAAACATGAATACTTTCGTGATGCGTTGTACACATTTGATATTGGTCAAAACGACCTTGGCCGTGGGTTTTTTGGCAATAAGACTATAAAGGAAGTCATCGATTCTGTACCCTATATAATCGATAATTTCTCAAGAGATCTTGAGGTAGTTCAATACTCATCATCAACAACTATATATTTGAATTATGGTTGAGTCTTATTCTTGACTAATTTAACTCTTGTAAATTGATGGACTGGAAAATCAAGTACGTACACCATTTGGGAGCAAGATATCTTTGGATACACAACACAGGCCCCATCGGTTGTCTCCCTTATATTTTGGTCAAGTTCCCAGCAGCTGAACGAGATGAGTTTGGATGTGCAAAGGCTCCAAACGAAGTGGCTCAATACTTTAACCACAAATTAAAAGAAGCCATAGTTAAACTTCGGCTAAGCCTTTCTCCTCCCGCTGCAATCACATATGTTGACGTGTATTCTGTGAAGTATTCTCTTTACAGAAACCCAGAAAAATATGGTGAGCCAAATCGATATATGATAACATTTTGTGCACAGACTTGATTAATTTGCTGCTATATCATTGCTGATGTGGATGTGTGTGTGCAGGATTTGAGAAGCCATTGGAGGCATGTTGTGGGTATGGAGAGAAGTACAACTATGGGATTGTAGGGTGTGGGTCGTCAGAAGTGGTGAATGGAAGTGAAGTGTATGGAAGGGCTTGTGAGAAACCATCTGTGAGAGTGAATTGGGATGGCATTCACTATACAGAGGCTGCTAACAAATTCGTCTTCCATCGCATCTCTTCTGGAGCTTTCTCTCATCCTCCAACCCCACTGAACATGACTTGTCATCTCCCCCATAGTTAACAGTATTACACCTTAAAAGGATTCCAGTGATTCCAAATATGCTAGTCACTGCCTCCGTTTATGTCGAATAAGTTTTTAACATATGGTGCATCATTCATAACAATATTCATTGCTGTGATCGTTACCAGATCAATCTTTATATATTTCTAACTATACCGACGGCGAAGTATATTATTAAGTGGAAGACGCTACTTTAAAAATAAATAAATAATGTGAATAAAATACAAAATCATGTCTCCCGTGTTGAGAATCATTCAAAATCTCTGGCATAATTATTTGGGGGAAAAACATTTTTTTTCTCGCTTAATCTGGTGGGCTTTACTTTTCATTCACATTATAATTTTGTCAATATAGTCCCATATGAATAAGTTAATCCGTTTCTTTCAATCAGGCATGGTTTGACTCCGATTGATCAGAAATCGACAATGTAAATGCAATATTAAAATAGCATATTCAACCATGAAAATTCGGAAGTATTGAAAAAGGAGAAAGAGTTTACCGTACCCTACAAAGCTTGTTTTGGCATAAGCCTGAGAATTCAGAACTCAGGAAAAGAACATATTTATCATAAAATCATGACATGCGCTAATAATAACTTTATCATAAATCGTGATAAGTTTAGAACCGTTGCTATTTATTTTTTGTTTTTTCTCTTCCGTTTGAATCCATAGCAACCGATAATATTATTTCATTAGTGAAGGAAGGCTTAAACAATGGGAAAAGACAAAAAGTCAACCATTGTCAGAACCATAAAAAGACCCTAACTTCCTTCTTTTCTCTGTGTTTTGACCAATGGAGGCTCTTAGCTCTACCAAGCTTCCCTTCTCATTGCCTTGCTGCTTGGTGCTGCTGTGTATTGCAACCACGTTGTTGAACCCAGTTTCCGCCACTGAAGTTTGTAAATTTCCAGCCATCTTTAACTTTGGTGATTCTAACTCCGATACTGGTGGCTTCGCTGCTTCACTTGAAGCACTGGCCCCACCATATGGTGAGACATATTTTCACAGACCCGCAGGAAGGTTATCTGATGGCCGTCTCGTAATTGATTTCATAGGTATTTGTCTAACAATTGATCTTCACTTTCTGCTGCACATGTTTGCTTTCATATTCTCTGAGATGGGCTTCTTATTTCATCAATTTAAGTGGTAACATATATACCCTCGTCTTTGAAATACCCACGCAGCCACAATTTCGAATTTCTATTAGATAAGCATGCCTTTCATTTCTCCTGAGCTTAGAAAGTATGTGCCTTTGCTCTGCGATGTTAGAGACTGGAATACAGATGATATTGATGATGAAGAAGGGCCGGCACTAGTGGTGGTTTGATTAGAGCATCAATGCATTCAAAGCTACTTTAACTTTTTTTTTTTTTTTTTTTACACAAGTGAAAAGGTTTTTATTTTTTTGATTTTTGGGTGGAGGCCCAAATGACGCGCAGAGATTAATCATATTTTTGTACAACTTTTTGGAGTACACCCAGTGAAATATTTTTGCTTCCGACAAAACCATTTTTCCCGTCATTTCGTCTAAGTAGAGAATGAAGGTAATTTCCCATGTTGCAATATGCATCCATTAGAAAATAATTTAATATTTTGGAATTATTGGCTTCATGAATATCTGTGTAATTTCAGCTCAAAATTTTGGACTCCCTTATCTCAGTGCGTATCTTGATTCTCTTGGGACGAACTTCACACATGGAGCAAATTTTGCAACAGCAGCATCGACGATCACACTTCCCCCTAGCATCATACCAACAGGGGGTGGTTTCAGTCCCTTTTACCTTAATATCCAGTACTCTCAGTTCAAAGAATTCATACCCAGATCACAATTTATTCGACACCAAGGTAATTAATATGAATCATTATGATCTGTTTTGTGCTCTTCGATTCTCACTAGCAATCATTTATTTTGGGATTTGTATGAAATTGTTTGGCAGGAGGAATATTCACAACTCTGATGCCCAAAGAAAAGTATTTTGCTGAAGCTTTATACACATTCGACATCGGTCAGAATGACCTGGGCGCTGGCTTTTTTGGTAATAAAACTGTAGAACAAGTCAATGCTTCCGTACCTGATATGATCAATGCTTTCTCAACCAATCTTACGGTAATTATATATCCCAATATTACAATTTTGGATCATGCTTGGGCCTTTTTTCCTGCTGATTTTTTTGTTCTCAATTGATGGAACTCGATGACGAAGAGCATATACAATTTGGGAGCTAGGTCGTTCTGGATACACAATACAGGACCCATTGGATGCCTCCCTTACATTTTAGCCAACTTTTTATCTGCTGAAAGGGATGCATTTGGTTGTGCAAAGCGTTATAACGAAGTAGCCCAACATTTCAACTACAAGTTGAAGCAGGCAACATTTCAACTTCGAAAAGACCTCCCCCTAGCTGCAATCACATACGTAGATATTTACTCTGCCAAATATTCTCTGTTCAGCAACCCAAAGAAATACGGTAAGACTAGCTAACAATGACTACATCTCTATGCACAGACTCAAGACTTGACTTTAATATCGAATGTATAGGATTTGAGAAGCCACTGGTGGCATGTTGTGGATATGGAGGGCCGTACAACTTTGGCAGTGTTATATGTGGAGGCACGGTTACTGCGAATGGCACTGACATTTTTGTGGGATCGTGTGAAACACCATCAACTCGAGTGAATTGGGATGGAGTTCATTACACAGAGGCAGCAAACAAAGTCATCTTTGATCTAATCTCAAGCGGGGCTTTCTCAGATCCACCCATTCCCCTGAACATGGCATGTTACAGAAATGCTTCGGTGGTGACCTATCCCTCTTTAGCTGCAGGTCGCTTCGTCCGTACGTATTAAAATAAAGTGTGTTCTTCCATGCAAGCCACACTCATATAGTGGCACTCATTATTCATTATTTCTTGAGCTTTATTTTTATATGTTTCTTCCCTTCCCTCTTTCCCATCGATCTGTCTACCTATGTATGAACATTGCGTCCTTGCAAAGCATGGAAAACTCATGGTCGATGTCCATTAGAAGAGATAGTCCAATTGAACGCGACGTTATTTGTGATGAATTCACCCCCTCAAATGGTTATAACACTGAGTAATGAATTAGAACAATGAGCAATTGAAACTGTAAATGCTTATATTACTAATGGAAATGCTCAGCCACAGAGTCTCATTGCAAAATACTACCTTTGGTACTAATTTAATTCTAAGACCTCATTTGTAAACTATAAACGAGGTCTTATAATTAGGAAGGGAGGTAGTATATCCATACAACTTAGCAATTCAGAAAAAGAAAACAAATGCTGTCAGATGGAAGGGGATACTCAGGGAGAATCGAAAGAAAATTCATGGAGTTAGGAGCAGGGAAGCCAGGGGGAGAGAAACAACACAATTTCTTCACACCCAAGCCACCCTCTACCTCCATCTATGTGACCTGGTCGCTTCTTCGTTGTCAGTCCAACCTCCAAGCCTAATTACCCAATCTTTTGTACTATTTTCGGTTTGAATCATCCATATCTTATTTACATAGTCCACATTTGATTGATTGATTTATTTATTTAAAATAATTTTTTTAATATGTATAGAATCTAAAATAGGGATAATCTCTTAACTATCATTCTTTCAAAAAATAATTTTTCTTTTTACAAAGAATCAATTAAAGATTTTAAATTTGGGCTGTTTAAATCAAATATAAACAGTTAAAATCTGATGAGCTTAGAGTGCTTGTCAAAGTGATGAATACTGAAATTGGTTCTGTCCATAATATAATTAAGTCCACTCATCACATCAAATTTTTCCCTGCTCATTTTTGCCAAAATTCACAAAATCAAATAAATAACGTCAGGAAGGGGAAAAAAAAAAACTGAATAACGTCTGAAGCTACTATAAACACCCAAGTTTCCCAGGGATCTTTGTGTTCCACTGTGCAATACAACATTGATGTTAACATCATCAGTTGCTGTTATCGTAACCAACTCAATTCAATTTTATATTCTGACTATATTGATGATCGACGAAGGAAGTACATTATCAATTAAAAGATGCTATGATTGAAAAAAAATAATTTGAATACAATACAAATTGTCTGTTGTGTTACTTTGACAAGGTCAAACAATAAAAAATAACAATTCTATTTTGAGAAATCATTAAAAATCTTTGGCACAATTATTAGGGGAAAAAACAAATTTATTGCTTAATTTGTTGCACTTTGCTTTTCGTTGACATTCAAAAACGTATGAAAGACTTAAAGTAATGGAAAACTCTACTTAGATTATTTGTTTTGTAATGATGTGCTTGTAGCTAAAATGATTTTATAATTTAGTCAATGTTATTATAATTTTGTCATAATATTGGTATACAAGTTACTCTGTTTCCTTCACTTAGGTATGGTTTGACTTTGATTGATTAGAAAAAGTTACACGCCAGCAATATTAATGTAATGCATACCGAAGTCTATGCATGAGTTTAGGAAAATATCATTTGTATTTGAAGTGTTAACGACGGAACCCAATCTCAGCTCTAGCAATCATGACATACGCTAATAATAATTTTTTATCTCGTCAAAACATGATAAGTATAAAACCTTTACCTATTTATTTTCTGTGTTTTATTTCTTCTGGATCCGTAGCAGGCGACAATATCATCTCATCAGTGAAGGAAGGTTTAAACAATGGAGAAAGTCAACCATTGGCAATCGGCAGTACCATAAAAGGCTCCAAGTTTGCTTTCTTTTCTCTGTGTACTGAATTGACCAATGGAGTCTCTTAGCACTCCTAAGCTTCCCTTCTCATTGCCTTATTGTTTGGTGCTTTTTTGTATCACAACCACCTTGTTGAACCAAGTTCAGGCCACTAAAGTTTGTAGATTTCCAGCCATCTTCAACTTTGGTGACTCCAACTCCGATACTGGTGGCTTTGATGCTTCTTTATTTGAACTAACACTACCTTATGGTCAGACCTATTTTCATAGACCAGCAGGAAGGGGTTCTGATGGCCGTCTCATCATCGATTTCATAGGTGCCTATTAATTTGCCTAATTGATCTTCTCTTCTTTTTTTTTTTTTGCTGCACATGTTTCCATTCTCAAGTGGTGACATGTGCTCTTTCAACTGAAAGAGCAATACACATTCCATTCCAGTTTTTGAATTCTGTTAGATAGCAACCTTTTGTCTTTTTTTAAAGGTTAGAAAAGCATGTTTATAATGTTTCAGAGCATGGAATACAGAGCATATTGATAGTGACAGTTAATTTTGACTCTGGTAGGTCAATCAAACTCAAAAGCATCAAACCAAGTCCTATTTCGCACGAACGACTTAGATTATAATTTATAAATTACAAGCTTATTTAGTGTTACCATGAAAGTTATGGATTATTAATCTTGATTTTTTTTTCTGGTTTTAATTCTAGCTCAAAGTTTTGGACTTCCCTATCTTAGTGCATATCTTGATTCTCTGGAGGCTAACTTTACGCACGGAGCAAACTTCGCAGCAGTGGCATCAACGATCTTACCTCCACCTAGTGTTATGCCCGTGGGTCGTTTCAGTCCTTTCTACCTTGATATGCAATACTCTCAGTTCAAAAGATTCATTCCCAGAACGCAATTTATCAGCCAACAGGGTATCCATTGACATATATAGCTATTTTGTCCATTCAGATCTTCATCAACACGAAAACATTTAACTGATAGAAATTTTCTTTTAGGAGGAGTATTTGCAAGCCTGGTGCCTAAAGAAGAGTATTTTGGTCAAGCTTTGTACACATTCGATATCGGTCAAAATGATCTTAACGCTGGCGTTTTTACTAACAAGACTGTGGAGCAGATTAATGCTTCCATCCCCGAAATAATCAGTGCTTTCTCAACAAATGTCAAGGTAACTTAATACACAATCATTGATAACTTGGATTACGCTCAGGTTCTAATTAATTTCTTACTAACTTTTTTTCAATTTCTAAAATGGCGAACTTGATGAAGAACATATACAATTTGGGAGGTAGATCGTATTGGATTCACAATACAGGACCTTTTGGATGTCTCCCTGATACTTTGACCAAATTCTCATCTATTGAAAAAGATGCGTCGGGTTGTGCAAAGTCATATAATGAACTAGCTCAAAACTTCAATCACAAGTTGAAGGAAGCCGTAGTTCAACTTCGAAAGGACCTCCCTTTAGCTGCCATCACATACGTAGATGTCTACTCCGTCAAGTATTCTCTGATCAGCGATGCGCAGAAATATGGTAAGATACACACAATGATCACAATTTTCATATGCGCAAATTTAGGATTATCTGAGGATGTGGAGTGGTAAAGTTGGTTTGATGAATATGTAGGTTTCGAGAAACCACTTGTGGCATGTTGTGGATATGGGGGGGAGTACAACCACGGCGATGTTAGGTGTGGAAACACAGTGACTGTGAATGGTACTGAGATTTTTGTGGGATCATGTGAAAACCCATCAACTCGAATAAGTTGGGACGGAGTTCATTACACAGAGGCAGCTAACAAAGTCGTCTTTGAACAAATCTCAAGTGGGGCTTTCTCAGATCCCCCCCTTCCCTTGAACAAGGCATGTTACAGAAATCATCAATAGATTGTAAACTCGTGATCTCTGGCAGCCAATCAATTCAGCTGTATCATACTACCTCCGGTCCTAATTATAAGACCCAGTTGACTAATTTGAGGAGATTAAGGAAGTAAGTTAAGTTAGTTATTTGTAACAAATAAGTTTGTCATTCCTAAATCCTTGCTAATTAAGTATGTTGGTTAGAACTATCATTATTAGAAGGACTATCTTGGAAAACAATGCATAAATACGAGAGACAAAATGGATTGGGGTCTTATAATTAGGACCAAACTAAAAGTCAACGGGGTCTTATATTAGGACCGGAGGTAGTATTTGATAACGTCACGCCGGTGCGTTTGGTTGGAACTTGGAAGGGAAGTAATCTTGTTTACTTCAAGAGGAGTGGGGAGTGGACCTAATAATAAGCTGGCAAATATAGTCTTATCATTTCTTTTTAAAATTTCGCTCTTTTTATTTTATAATATTTATATCAGAATTATTATTTCCTAATTTTTAAATCTCAAAAACCTATTAATTCATGTATATATGGAAAAATATATGTTATTATTTGCATCTTGAAGGGTGATTTTATTAATTCTAACGTGTTATATAACTAATTTTAATTCAATGTGCCTTTTAATATCTTCTACATCTCTAAATATGATAAAACTAAAAAAAAATGAGACACACTTCTTTAGAAGAAACTTGAAAATTTCGTCTCTATATTTATATATTATATATATAAGGAGACTTCGGGCCACGTTGCTGTAAATATTTCAATCCAAGCACGAAGGTTTTCGCGAAAAAACGGTGGGAAGTCAAAGACGTGAAATAAAGGTCATAATTAGCTGTATAAAAGGAACACGTGACTCTTTTCTTGGGAGGGCTGATGCTGAACAAGGATGCCAGGATCGGAGTAATTAATGCAGAAGAAAAGTCGAAGCCAATCCAACAAGCAGCTTGACGTCTAAAATGTGAATTATGTCAAATCTTCAAATTTCATCTGGATACATGACGTGCGTGGAGATTGAATTGATTGAGCTAAGATGCAAAAAGTCGGTTAAACACATAACTTCTTTGCGTATGGCGGACTGCAGATCAGTTCCGTCAAGATCATCTGTGAATGGGCCTCTTGACCCCCTGTTTAGCGAAGAAAATGGATAAAGCCTGGTCAAACTAAAATACAACCCTGCATTACATCACGCCTAGGACTAGGCAGGAAAAGCCCACCATTAGTTACACCATATAATTGCCCCAAGTTTCCTTATCATCTCTATATGCTTTTGGCCAATGGAGTCTCTTTACAACACCAAGTTTGTGATCTCATTCCTTCGTTGCTTGGTGATTTTATGTATTGCTAGCACGTTACTGAGCCCCGTTTTTGCAACTAAAGTGTGTGAATTTCCAGCCATCTTTAACTTCGGTGATTCTAACTCCGATACTGGAGGCTTGGCTGCTTCACTTGAAGCACCGACCCCACCGTATGGGGAGACATATTTTCACAGACCCGCAGGAAGGTTCTCTGACGGTCGTCTTGTCATTGATTTCATAGGTATTCGTCTGATAACTGATCTTCACTTTTTGCCGCACATGTTTGCTTTCTCAGTCACTTAGAGGGCCTTTTAGTTCAGCAATTTAAGTGGTAACATATACCCTTTTCACTGAAATACACATGCAGCCACAATTTCATTCTATTATTAGATAAGCATGCCTCTTCATTTATCTTGAATTTACAAATTATGTTTGTGTCTGCTCTGTGATGTTAGAGAATGGAATACAAAGGATGTTGATGATGAAGATGGCTTGGCAGTATTGGTAGTTTGATTAGTCCGTCAATGCGTTCAAAATCACTTACTTTGACTGTTGTTTTAACCAAAGTGGTCCATAATAGCGACTAGCAACTGAGAAGGTTTTTCTCCTTTTTTGAATTTTTTTCCTGGTGGAGGCTTTTTTTCTTGGCCAAACAGGTGGAGGCAATTAATGCACGTACAAAGATGGAATGTCACAAGAATTGTATTTTTGTAGAACTTTTGGCAATACACCGAAAAAAAAAATATACCATGTTCCCCCATCATTTCATCTTAGTGCAGAACGAAAGTTATTTTCCATGTTGTAATATACATCTATTAGAAAATAAATTAATATTTTTTATTTATTGTCTTCATGAGTATCTCTGTAATTTCAGCCCAAAATTTTGGACTCCCTTATCTCAGTGCGTATCTTGATTCTCTCGGGACCAACTTTACGCATGGAGCAAATTTTGCAACAGCAGCATCGACGATCACGCTTCCACCTAGCATCATACCAGGGGGTGGTTTCAGTCCCTTTTACCTTAACATCCAGTACTTTCAATTCAACGAGTTCATACCCAGAACACAATTTATTCGACGTCAAGGTGCTCATTAACATGAATCGTTGAGATCTGTTTTGTGCTTTTCGGTTCTTATAAGCAATAATTTATTCTGGGATTTGTATGAAATTGTTTGGTGTCAGGAGGAATATTCGCAAACCTGATGCCCAAAGAAAAGTATTTTGCTGAAGCTCTATACACATTTGATATCGGTCAAAATGATCTGGGGGCTGGCTTTTTCAATAACAAAACCGTAGAACAAGTCAAAGCTTCCATACCTGATATAATCAATACTTTCTCAACCAATCTCACGGTAATTATATATCCAAACATCACAGTTTTGAATTATGGTTGGGCCGTCCCCCCCCCCCCCTGCTGATTTTTTGTTCTAAATTGGTGTAACTCGATGATGAAGAGCATATACAATTTGGGAGCTAGGTCGTTCTGGATACATAATACAGGACCCATTGGATGCCTCCCTTACATTTTGGCCAACTTTTTATCTGCTGAAAGGGATGCATTTGGTTGTGCAAAGCCTTATAACGAAGTAGCTCAATACTTCAACTACAAGTTGAAGGAAGCAACAGTTCAACTTCGAAAAGACCTCCCACTAGCTGCAATCACATATGTAGATATTTATTCTGTCAAATATTCTCTGTTCAGCAACCCAAAGAAATACGGTAAGACTAGATAACAATGATTACATTTCTATGGACAGACTGACTTGATTAGTATTCATATGTGGATGTGAGTGGTAAAGTTGGGATGATGAATTTGTAGGATTCGAGAAGCCACTGGTGGCATGTTGTGGCTATGGAGGAGAGTACAACTTCGGGAGTGTTCTGTGCGGAGGCAAAGTTACTGTGAATGGCACTGACATTTTTGTGGGATCGTGTGAAACACCATCAACTCGAGTGAATTGGGATGGAATTCATTACACGGAAGCAGCAAACAAAGTCGTCTTTGATCAAATCTCAAGCGGGGCTTTCTCAGATCCACCCCTTCCCCTGAACAAGGCATGTTACAGAAATGCGTAGGTTATGACCTATTGCTCTTTAACTGCCACTGACTTCGTCCATATGTATTACAATAAACTGTATTCTTCAGTGCAGGCCGCACTCAGATAGCGGCACTCATTATTCACTATTTCATAAGCTATATGCGGATCCTCACGTTTGGTTGCATATGTTTACTGGTTTAGTCACTTAGACGGGTCTCTTCGTTAAGCAATTCAAGCAGTAACATTATGAGAATCAGAGTTCAGCCCGGACATTACAAACAAAAAATGTGTTGGGACTCTGTCCTTTTTTTTTTTTTGGTGGGGGGGGGAGTTAATGAAGCATTTAAATGAACAGTACTGTAAGAAGATGGAAAAGAATGATGTCATGGTGGATGTAGTAATTTAATTTCAACTGAAACGGAAAGGTGGTGAGAGGAAGGAAATAGAAGAACTGAAGATAATGGGGGAGATGGGTAGCAATTACTCCTCGGTCCTTAATATAGGAATTCTTGAGTTGGTTTTGGTCCTAATATAAGACCCATCATATTTATCAATTTTCTCTAAATTACCTCTATAGACACTCCCTCAACTATAATCAAATAGAAGAAGGAGATGAGGTATTAAAAAAGATGATTATGGTGTTTTAGGAAAATGTGTCACTTTTTTTATAATTAACTAACTTACCTAACTTCCTTAATCTAATCAAATTAGTTAAATGGGTCTTATATTAAGGACCGGAGGAGTATTATATAAAAGAAAAGGGAATAAGGAACAGGAAGGGAACATATGGTTAGGACTGTGGATCATCTCAGTCTGTTGTTTGATAAAGATATAGAAATACGGCAACTTTCAACTTTTCATGACCTTTGCCAATTATCAAACTTAAAGCAGTGATTGACCCTCCAAAAACTTAAAGTAGTGAGTGACCCCCCCCCCTCAAGCCCCATTGTCGTCACTTTGTCACTAGCTATTCAAATCAATCTTTAAGGCAAGCGCAACCATTCCATGATATATTAGTCACATTTCCTTCACAATTTATTTGTTGATTCAAGTTTAACTTTCACTTCCAGCAACTTTATTAATGCGGCTGTTACATAATTTTCTTTTTTAAATTTAAACACAGGGAAATCGACCATAGTTGCCACCTTGGTTGCTGTGAAAAGTGAGTTTTGCCTCTTAAAAAAAAAAACAACAAAGGAAGAAAGAGTTTGAATTCTGGTCTTTTAAATATCTTATGATGTGTCCCATGATCATCAAATCTATTGTCACACATATTCAAGCATGAGCATTTTTGATTATCTCAGCATCAACCCATAAACATTTTATTTGTACTTCTCAATTTTGATCCCGGCGATTTTTGTATCCCACATAATAAAATTAAATTTATTTCATGAATGCGATCATATTTTTCACAGCGATGTACAGAACACTGACACGTAAATTTAAGGGGAGCTTAGGTTTGGATTTATTCAGTTTCGCCATTTCAACCAAATGAGTTAACCTAGTTAAATGATTGAGAACTCCGCCTAATCAATGTGATGGTAGCATCTTAAACCTAATGCATCGTTGGCATTGAGGGGTACGTGGATCAATCATCATAGTTGGGGCCTTAACCTACCAAACAGATATTTACAAGTTAAAAGCCATGCGTGCCTTGGTTCTCATTCTCAAGTGCGCCACACAGCTCCCTTCTGTTCAAGCGATCAATTAGCCATCAAAATTGCTTTCTCTGAAAGGGAAATGCATTAATTCTCATTAGAATCTATGAAAGTTGCTCATTACACAACCCTTTTCAAGCGAACCTGAAACGTAATGATAAAGCTACGCAAACACTCTCTCGCAATAATTCAAATCTCAATCCTTTTCCTCCTACAAATATGCTCCTGTGATGGAAATGATGCCACACTTGCTATATGTCCTGCTGGTGATACACTTGTTGATTTAGGTTGGAAGGTATGTGTTGTCATTTTCCTCCCTTGAAGCTTTCCTCTATCAGCCATGTCCATTCCACTTGGGGGGTCCTATCGATTTGCCGCCCATTATTACATTGGTCAATTTCCAGGGGCCTAATCGGACATGCACACATGCATTCTGACTTGCACGTGGGAATAATATTATTGGGATTCATCATTGTTCTTGATTGCCAATACCTCTTCTGATTCATGTCTTGATGCAACTTTAAGACTAGTTTTATATTGGAGAATTGAATTCAATTCCAAGGAACTACACAGTGTTTCGCTTAGTGACAACAATAGGACAAAGTCCTATCGCGTCCGGCGTCCCCCAATAGGGCCCTTGTGCCTTACTGTTTCCCGCTATGGGTACCTAACATGGGGAGTTTGGCCAGTCCTGCACAGTTCATATAAGAAAATACTCAAACTGCTACCCCATTTTTAGTATAGAATATATCTTAAAATCAAAGCAATTTAATAAACTCTTTGCAGCTTGTGTGGACTATGGAGAAGCTTTAATAGAGAGAGATTGCACAACAAAATTAATGGACAAGAACTCCAAGCACTCAGACCTCAAAAGCATACTATTACAGAGCAGCTGTTGTTCTTCTTTTATGAACTGAAAAGGGCAAATCTTTTAGCCGAGTAAAGCTAGTATGAGTCTATCATCTATATAGTGTTGATATAACTTTTAGTATATAGTGACGGTGAGGAGTTTGGAGCAACCCCACCCACAACGAAAATTGAAAAGCCTTCTCCTTTATTTCAAATCCGCTGTCTTTCTCTTCGTCAGCGTCCTCATCCAACTCTTCCTCATCTTGACTCCTTCCACGTGGCCGTTCATGGATTTCTTCCATCTGATGACTTGGAACAGGTGCCCTATCCGCTTCCGCCACCTCAGCGGATCACGTGATTTCCCATGCTCTATCACCCTCTTCTTGGAGTCCTTGTTTGGGATCATCAGGCTGGCATGGTTCCAGGACATGTCGCAGTTATTCATAGTCACCTCAGACGCTGTGTTTTTCTCCCACGATGCTACCCCATTCCCTTCAAACTTGATTGATATGAATGACTCTGTAAATGAAAGGCTAATCTGGAACGTCATTATGGCTACCAACGCTTTAATAATCTTTGAAAAGAGAAAGAGCAGCAAAACTAGGATTAAAGGACAAAATAGAACTTCAAATTATGCAGTAGCAGTGCGCTGATGCACCTGAAGGAACTACCGGTGTTGGATTTTTAGAAGATCAGTTCATTTGATACTATGCCTACATACACATATGGTCACCTACTTGTTCTGTTCATTCTGTGAATTAGCATATCTTATATGATTAAAGGAGCAAGTCCGTTCAAAATCAAACATTCTTGGTTATCAGTATCACCCTTTTTTTCTTAAAAAAAAAAATCTTGCATTGGAAGCAGTGATATAGCTTTGGTCTTAGCGTTATTGATTATGAGTACTAAAACAAAAAGAAGACAACTTACCCAGTTTGTTGTGTACCCAAATTTCCCACCATATCCATATATAATATAATGTAGCAACAGTGTTAATTTGTTCAGTATCATAAGGGCTCTCGGGATTTGAATCAAGCTGCCAAATGACAGGCCAAATCCTCACCTGCTGCCTCACACTCTTGTCTTAACATCCACGCTTTTTGACCTTAGTTTTGTCACCACCCCAACCAAGTCGTGAACTCAAAGACACGCTCACATGCACTGCCCCTGCTAATTCTCCTCTCATAATGAAAGTCATTCATGGACACCAACAACCCCTGCCCCCACCTCACCATCAACGACTAATTGAAAGAAAATAAAATCAAAACCACCCACTATTATACTACTAATTATTATGCTTGACGCCCAGGGGGAAGAGAAAGGTTTCTCTCTGTCTTAGAAAATGTTTGAACAGAAAGCGAGAGATCGGAAGAAGAGGAAGAAGAAGAAGAGAAATTGACAGATGCGAGGCATTATTAGGGTATTACCTTCTGGACTGGAAGAGGAATGACAGTAATGGTCACGAGAGCGAGGACGAGAGAAAAGAAAACGAAAAGGAAAGATGCTTTGGATGGAAGAAGTTGACTGTGACTTGGTGCGAGTGGAAGCAGAGAGGCCCTGTTTTTCTGCTAAAATGAGGAGCTTCTCGTTCAAACACAAGGGACACACCCCCACAACCCTCTGTTTTGGGTGGAGATAGCAGCCACAGCTTTCCTCTGATCTCTTCTCATTCCGATTCATCTTATGCCTTTTCCCCAACAAAGAGAGAGCAGAGAAGAGGAATGCAAGCAGACCGGAAATCCAATGTTTGTGAGGAATGAAATAAAAATGATGCAGTCGCGTTTCTTGGACGTGCGTGTGGGTATGTATATATGATGGGAAACTAGAATCGAGAAACATGAGCATGCCCCACCAAATGAATCCCACTTCGAACGGTGGAACAGTGCCTTCTATTCTAGAGTAAATTTTATTTCATGGATTATTATTCAAGTACACGTGTGAAGAGCCAACAGCTTAGACCAGGGTAATAATAGATAAAGCTGTCGGATTTTGCTGGATGAGCATTTCCCCCCTTTTAGTTTTATTACCTCTTTGATAATTGTACCGTGGTATGGTGGATTGGTGGTATTTATAGTGATAAACAAAAAAAAAATGTTAAAAAGATATTTAAATATTTTATATAGCTTTAAAACACTTATTGGATATATGAAACATACATATTTAGTTGGCCAAAAGAAAAGACAAACACGTTAGGTTTCTACTTTCTAGTACTCTGTAATTCCCCACCTCCCACCTTGGTCGCAGGCTGGCACCAATAATATTCTCTTTTGTTTTGAATTTTGGGATTAAAAATAATATAAAATAATACCACCTGCTATCCAAAATATAAGATTTAGCAGTGCGGAGTTTTTTTTTTTTTTGTGCCTTTTCATATGAGAGAGAGTGAGAGTGAGTAGTGACCAAAGATCAATGAATGCCTTATTGTAATGGACTGCTCAATATATGTACAATTATACACGAAGTGACGCCGGCTAGCACAGCAAGTCAAACGGGTAAAACCGAAGCTAATTTTGTCGTTTAATTAACTCTTCAGAAATTAAAAGCGTCACTTGAATTCAGACTGTGTTTATAGTTGGAGAAAGTGTAGAAACAACCAAACAGGTTAGGGGGGAATCAATTTTGTCCGGAATATCAAATACTGCCACTGCATCACTGTGGATGCTTGCTGGGATGAATCCAAGGAACTGCATTGCCATCACAAGCAGGTGTTTCTGATACATAATATTTGCCTTGCAATGGTCACTCTTCTCTGAGGATGACACGCATATATCTGATTACTATTAAACTTAGCTCAGACATGGATGCCCAAATACAGGGAGCTAGGGTGGATTGCCTTCAGCGTTCAGATGAAAGTGTGGCAGACACAACAGTACGCGCACTCAGCTGCTGAGTGCTGTGCAGTATGAGACTAAAGTAGGAGTAGTTTGAGGAAAGAGTGAGGGCGAAAAGGAAACCACACCCTCAGAGAATGAGGTTGAAAAAACTCAAAAAGGGGAAATAATACTATAGTCGATGGAAACAAACAAGAGAAAGCAGGGGTCACATGGGGGGGACTGTTTCCCCACGACCTGGCTTCATCGCTTCACATGGCCTCTTCCCCTCCATTTTTTTCATTTTTCACCCAAAAAAACAAAACAACAGTGTCCCTGCAGTTTTAAGTTACTGATGGTTGGCTTCCCCTTCACCTCACCATCATCACTGTGCATGGAACTTCTCGTTCATGTGTCAATAACGTTTTGTAACCCTGGCAATCATATGTGCCTCTCTCGTGTTTCCTTGTGTGCAGGCAATGGCATTAGCCCCATTGACCCACGCCATATATATATATATATATATGCTACCTCCCACTTACATGAATGAGCCTAGGTCTTAGGGTATTAGCGAAATTGAAGTGCTTTTGAATGAATTGATGTTCACCTCAAAGTTTGCTCTCCCATTCATGTAATTCAAGGGTAGCTAACCCAATTAGTTTGATTGTGGAGGAGGTTGGGCCTCAACTTCTAGAGTGTGTTTGGATACTTATCATCAGAAAAACCTTCATTCCATCTTCCTTCTCTCATAAAAATTATATCTATCAACTTCCATACGAAATGATTTTCATGGACTAATCAAACATCAGCTAAGTAGTGCACCTACTCGAAAGAAACCTTTTTTTTTGGGGGGGGGGGGGTACATAAGAAGTTCAGGAAAAGAGAAACTAAGTGGGATTAGATCCCAAACAGTCCTTTTCTACCAGGTTCCTCACAGTACTCGAAAGAAACTGAATCAGCAGTTCATTGACATTGAAACCCATCCCTCCTCTGGGGACTGGTGTCTGAAGCACTGCCTCACTCTTTGGCGTCTAAGAAAAACCAACATCTCATTCAAACGCCACACACCCACCCACCCCCCAAAAAAAAAAAAAGAAGAAGAGAGAAGAACAGCATGCAACATAATCCTGTGTCACGAATCCGAAAAATAATTAATCGTGTCAAGACAACTGTGTCCTTCTGATTCATTTTAAGACATCAACTCATCTTTCTCTTTTGGGTGCGTGGAGATAACACGAGTCAGCGTCTAACAACAGTCAATGTATCAGTCGGATTATTTAACCTTTTTTTTTTTCCTTTTAATATTGCCGGCCAAAAAATTGAATAGTGATGTACTGCTCCGGTCTTAATATAAGACCTATTTAACTAATTTGATTAGATTAAGAAAGTTGGGTAATTTAGTTAATTATAAGAAAAGTGACATATTTTTACTAAAACACCATAATCATCTTTCTTAATACCCAATCTCCCTCTTCTACTTGATTATGGTTGAGAGTGTATCCATAGGGGTAATTTAGAGAAAATTGATAAATATAATAAATGGGTCTTATATTTAGGATCAAAACCAACTCAAAAATTGAGTCATATATTAAGGAGAGGAGGAGTAACATCTTTTAAGGGGGACATATTTTGGGCCTCAATTTTTGGACGCGGAAAATACAGCCCAGTTGACGGGCTGATCGACACGCCCATTGCCTATCATCTTTTTTTTTTTTTTTTGAAAATAAAGATGCCCGTGAACGCCCTGTTAATTCAAAATTTTCTGCAAAAAAAAAAAACTCAAATTTTATCAGAAATCCATATGTTTTATTAAAATATTAAGATAAAATTACATCTTCGATCCATTAATTTTGTATCATATTTTATTCTGATTTCTTGATTTTATAATGTACTCGTGTGATTATCTAATCATAACAGCGTTATTTTTATTTGCCAGAGATGCTGATATCGGGATCCCAAATATTGACCCAAAAAAAAAAAAACCCATTACTGTTGCATCATCACTCCCAATTGATCCTACGCGGTGAGGGAATTAGTCAAATTAATTATGGCAATTGCGTGTGGAGGAGCAGCGAAATTTATTTGTGATGCGTTTTGTTTTTGGAGATACCGATAATTCAATATGCCGTGCAATGCTTTGCTTGTTAAGATGACACCACTTATTAAGGCGCTAAGTGAGGCCGCGTAGTGCAACGAATTTGGAAAACTAGGCTTTGATTTCCATCAGTATTAAATTAAGCATCCAAATCATAAATGACGACTATTGTGTGGCGAGTGAGGACCCTAAATATTTTGGAATATTCGGTTTCTCTTTTTCAGGCTTGTGGGTTTTTTTTGGGGGGGGGGGGGGATAAAACGGCAAGTATATCATTTTGTTATTGCGAGACAAGCATTTCGTGTTCTTTTTGCAGTTCACGCAAGGATGTTTTGTGATATTGAGTAATGGATTGAGTAGGAAAATAACATGGGCAGCTGGTTAGGGCCTTAGGGGTTCTCTTTTTCACGTGTTCCTTCCTCCGCTTTGCCCCCACAAGGCTTCATTTGCCCATTACGCCCTCCTCCCGCACCAATTACAATGCGAAACGTTCAATATGGGACACTTTGCGTGCCCTACGCAAGTCCTGTCTCTACTGACTGCTTGTCAGGTTTTATAAATGGGAAAAAGTTATTTTTCATAAATGTCATGCCATATATATCAAGAAGGCTAATTATATTAGACAACCGCTAAGTGCCATGGTTATTGTTCATGGTGCGGAATTTATGAGGGGAATATAATCCAGGAAGAATTACAATCAAGTCTTGACAAAAAAAAATAATTATTAAAAGGTCTTAATAACAAACTAAACAGTCTGTAACGACAAATTTTAGAGTAAGAAATAACAACATCTAGATTTGTTTTGTAATTTTTTTTCTTGAGGCCTATTATAATTCTCTCCATAATTTAGCAAGTGGGTATGAATTAAAAAGTAAGAAAAAGGTGTGTGTGGATGAAGAGGGAAGGCATGTGGGTACAGGGAGGCCTAATTAAGTTGGGGCAATTTAGGGGGAAACCAGGAAAAGCAAGTCAATCAGTTAGGTGATATGTTGAAGACCAAGGCAAGAAATAGAACCCCGCCACTAGGGGCGTTGACACTGAATATGATTTGTGCTCTTCTTACTACTCCTCATATCCTAAATATAGGACCCTTATATAAATATATAAGGGTCTTATATTTAGGATCGGAGAAGTACAACCATATTTGCATCCTATCCCATGCATCATGTTCACACAGTGTTATTCCGCACGCGCTTGGACGGAGATCGGATTCTCCCACGATTTCTTTCTCTCATTTTTTCTTAGAATCTCATCAGATTAAAAAATAATACTAGAGCTAATTAAATAATTTAAACAGATTAAAAAATTTAATTTAATTAGTTATTTATAATAAATAGATATTATCTTTCTTAAAATATCCTTATCAATGTGTGTATTAGTTAAAATTATTGTGTGATGAAACTTTTAACATGTACACTACTGTCTTTTATATTTATAACCAAATTAAAGTTAAACCAGTTATTATATTAAATATCAGGAGGAAACTTTTAGATTTAATATTTTATAAAACTGTTCTGTAATATTACATGAAAAGAAGAGAGAAAATCAACATCCATCTTTTAAATAGAACAATAACATCCATTTTTCCCCTTCTATTCAAGGATATAGTTAACATTACTCTCGTAATTCTATTTATAAAGTAAAGAGAGAAGGTATTTTTTGGTCATATTTATAAGACACTGAGAAATTTTTTGTATGGATGTATAATTTTACTCTTCATTTATTATCATGTTGATTTTGTTTACATGAGATATAATATCCATTAAATAGGGAAAGTAAAAAAAAAATTGTTGAATTTTAAATGAGAATTAATGAAATTTAAGGTTTTTTTTTTAGTTTGTATGAAACATATTGAAAGTGACTTATAAATATGATCAAAAGAGTACAACGAAAAAAGCAGGGAGGGATGTTCATCTTCTCTAATTTAGGATTTTTTAAAAAATAATTTATAAATAATTTTTTAATCATAATTTATTAAATATGAGATAAATTATAAGAGAAGTTTAAGCGCACAAACCGTGTTTTCCAAACAAACAAGCCCTTCATTTCATCGCTCGCTCCGTGCATGGAGTAACCAGGGCATGACACGTGTAGCACGAGCGCCATTCATATGATTGTGGTGCGAACATGCGGTGGATCCCGTCTGTTTCCAGGACCGTAACTGACCACACAGCATCTTTTCATGGCATATTTTTTTGTGCTTCTCATCGCCTGTCTCCTTCTTCTTTCTTTTTTGTTTTTTTCCCCGAAATACCCCTTTGTCCATTCGTTCACCCCGCCTGCAATTTTCCTAGTTCCTGGGTCAATCGCGCGGTGCAGCATCACCCTTCAGTATTGAGACCTTTTCTAACAAAAACAGACAATTTGTTATTATCAATGAAAAATAATTGCCAATAACAATGTTAGTGATGATGATGCGACTTTCATTCTTAAATATTACTCCTCCGGTCCTTATTATAATACCCCATTTGACTTTTTATTTGGTCCTAATTATAAGACCCCAATCCATTTTGTCTCTTATATTTATGCATTTTTTTCCAAGATAATCCTTCTAATAATGATAGTTTTAGCCAATATACTTAATTAGCAAGGATATTTTAGGAATGACAACACTTATTTATTATAAATAACCAACTTAACTTACTTCCTTAATCTCCTCAAATAAGTCAATTGGGTCTTATAATTAGGACCGGAGGAGTACTACTTTCCATTATTATAACAGTCAACCTGCTGGCACCATATATCGTTCTTGCCTTGGGTTCTTCGTCCTGTCCGCCTGAGTAAATTGTTCTCTGGGGATTAAATTGAGTGGGCGCGCTTCCAAATATATATGTATATATATATGTTACGAAGAAAAATATATGAAGATATAAAAAAGGATTAATTCGATCAATATATACTATGATTTTGACGATTCCAATGACAGAGATGAGCAGCCTGTGAGTGTGAGGGTTAATTTAGGGCTCATTTGAAACAGTTTATAAGTAATTTATAAGCTGCTTTTCAATAATAATTTATGAAATATGAGATAAGTATATGAGAGGAGTTTTGTCTCGACTTACATAAAACGTGTTTATAGAAGATTTCTATCGCTCTGCCAAACTGGGACTTAGTCTCATCCGTTTGATTGTGAGTCCCCCGCGGTTGTTATGATATTTTATCAGAAGCTACTCTTCACCAGAACCACCCCTTTTTAAAAAATAAATAAATAAATAAAAATTCATCAGTTTTGGGCGGGAACGAGATGTTACACTTGCATTTTGATTGGGTACAATTAAAGTTGCATGAGATTAAGATTTGCGAAAGCGCATGATTGTGATGATAGCACCAAACAAATAGCCTGTTTAATTAGTGATGAGGCTAGCTTACTCCCTCATTTTCTTATTATAAGATTAAAATTTTTAAATGGGTCTGTCTTTTTTTAAGAGATTTTCTTTGAGTTTGTCAAAACATTTAATGCATTATTATCTATTTTACTCCTAATTTAATGTATTTAATACATTCTATTTCTTTATTCATCTCACTATTATTTTTTCACAGTAGATATTTAGAAAAAATTATATTTATTACGTATTAATTATTTTTAGTAATTTAACTGTTTGTTAAATCAGTTATTTAATAAAAAAAATCTTATAATAAAAGACGGAGAGAGTTCTAATTAACCAGCACAAATGCACATGCAGTCCCTTCAAATTCCGTACTGCCAAAGTCATTTTGAATTTATCATGGCGTAACTTCTGCGTCCATCTCTTCCCATGCCAGCCCCTCCATTATTTATATTCTTTTCTTCTTCCTTTTTTTTTTTAGAAAAATCAATTCCTGTGTCACTAGACCTTCGTACGATTTCTTCTTCCCCTTTCTCTTTTCTTTTTTCTTTGCCTGGCTAAATTTGATGGCGTTATTAGTTTTTTAAATACTTAAGAAGGGTCTGGGCATGGGGTTTAATTAAAAAATATGGTATACTCCCATAACAGCAAATAAAAGCACATATTAAATTGAAGTTGTAACAATTTCTTGGTTTCATTGTAATTTGATTATTCTTGAACGGCTTTTTTACCAATATATGATAAACAGTAAAATTATATATCAAAATACTATATTTTTGAAAATATGCTGTACTTAAAATCGTTCTTGGCAAGAATGATTTTAAAATTACACACAAGTCATTCACGCTAAGAACGATTTTACTTTTTCCTGTTCACTCTCTCACATACGAATCTCTGCCAATTTTACATACAAAAATAAGAATCCTTGACAATGCTTCCATAAGGCTACAATGTCTATATTGGATTAAAATTTGAAAATCCCATTTTTTTAATTTTTTAAATAGAGCTTGATGAAATTTTCTGTCATTTCCTTTCTTTTATTTTTCTCATACCAAACAATACGTAACAAAAAAAAATTATGCTTTGATTGTAAATTTTTAATTGTAGCAATTAAGTTGCAGGACTAAATTATTATTATTATTATTTTGGTCACAGGCATAAAAGGTCCATGTCCAATACTTGATTTCTCGTCAAACCGAACAAATACCACACGACAGGCTTTTTACCAAAATACTACAAAAAATAAAATTATATACTAATATGCATACTTTTAAAAGTATTTACTAACATGTTACACTTAAAATCGTTCTTCAGGTAAATAATTTTTAAAGTCATTTATGCTGAACGATTTCTTCATAATCTATCCCTGATGTGCATGAAAGCTTGTGTGGCATTTATCTGCACTTAAAATCGTTCTTGGTAAGAATGACTTTCAAATTACACACAAGTCATTCTTGGCGTGAATGATTTTAGAAATCGTTCTTGGCGTAAACATTTGTTAAATGAAGAAGTCGTTCAGCAGATAAATGACTTTAAAAACTATTCACCTGAAGAACAATTTTAAGTGTAGCATGTTAATAAATACTTTTAAAAGTGCGGCATTAGTATATAATTTTAATCTTTGTAGTATTTTGGTAAAAAAGCCAGTGGTGTGGCATTTGTTCGATTTGACGAGAAATCAAGTATTGGGCATGGACCTTTTATGCTTGTGACCATAATAATAATAATAATTTAGTCCTACAATTTAATTGCTACAATTAAAAATTTACAATCAAAGCATAATTTTTGTTGTTACGTATTGTGTTTAGTATGAGAAAATAAAAGAAGAGGAAATGACAGAAAATTTCATCAAGCTCTATTTAAAAAATTAAAAAATTAGGATTTTCAAATTTTAATCCAATATAGACGTTTTAGCCTCATGAAAGCATTGTCAATTATTCTTATTTTTGCATGTGAAATTGGCAAAGATTCGTATGCGAGAGAGAACAGGAAAAAGTAAAATCGTTCTTGGCGTGAATTTTAAAATCGTTCTGTGTGTGTAATTTTAAAATCGTTCTTGCCAATAATGATTTAAATGCAGCATATTGGTAAATAGTTTCAAAAGTGCAGTATTTTGATATATAGTTTTACTGTTTATCATATATTGGTAAAAAAACCTTCTTGAACTGTTTTCAAATTATATTTTTTCGGAAACCCCCATATATAAAAGGAAAATAATAAAATATTATCATGGTGAATATAATAGACGAGCTTAAAATACAATCAATCTGGAGCCAAAAAAAATAAACCCAATCAGATTTTTTTTAATTGTTATGAAATACCGGTAATCATATGATGTTTAATTTCATCAGCCAATATACTGATAGTTGATGGGAGAAATAGGGAAATAGAGTTGAAAAGGCAAAGATTAAAGAAGCGCAAATCGCGTAGTTGGCGAAATTAAGAGGTACCATGTATAATAAAATGACCCGCCCCCAAATTTTGGGAGCTCACAAGTGCCGTGATTCTACGCAACATCGTCCATTTACTTTGTCTATTGGGAAACTTTGAACATAGTATTTAATTAAAACTAAAAAATTTAAGTATTGTCAACTCTATCTTAAAATTTAGTATTTTTATTTAATAATGAGATAACCATACTACCTCCTATATTAATATAAGAGTTTATTTGATCTTTATTTTATCCTAAATATAAGATTTTAATTCACTTTGTCTCTCATGTTTATTCATTTTTTTCAAGATAGTCATTATAAAATAATAGTTTTAACTAATATACTTGATTAATAAGGATATTTTAGGAAATAAAGATTTTATTTATATAAATAACCAACTTAATTAATTTTTTTAATGTACTCATATTAGTTAATTAGCTCTCACATTAATAACCAGAAATAGTATTATTAACCAAAAAATTTCCTGGGATTAGAAGAGTAACTTAAATCTCTCTTGTTTCTTCCAGTCTTCTCCATTGTTTCTTTTTTTTTTTTATCAAATAAACTTTTCTTACCTCTGGGCTCTAACGATTTCAACTCTACAAATTTAAAACATCAGGTCGATCATATTCCATTTTTGACCACTTGGATTGCGTTTTGGAATCGGATTAAAAGGAAAAAAAAAAAAAAAAGGGGCGTCCCCTAGAAATTGATGCTAAGAATACTTTTATGATTAGAGAAGTAAAGA